>NC_056478.1:13584486-13884486 GCF_008729295.1 Plectropomus leopardus | reverse complement strand
GTGTTCCTCAGTGGTCAGAGGATTGGTGAGAGAGTTTGCTCAACATGGATAATGGCTGCAATGAACAATTAAGTCTCTTAATTTAAGTCGTTGGCTGACTTTCTTATGCTGAAATCACACGAAGACGAACATGGTGCTGCCACACAAATAAGAGTGTTCTTGATGTTTAATGAAAATACAAAGACAGTTCACTTTGTAGCACGCTCCAGCCGCTTGTCAGCTCCATTGATTTCACCTTAGAGGAAATGACTGCTGCTGTGTGGTGGACTTGTTGTTATTTTCTATCACCGTTGATCATAATCGATCGCTGATCTTCATTGCTGTCTCTGCTGCATTGCAAAACATTGACCTGCTCTCAGTAAGAGGGCAGAGGGGACCAGCTGTTCGGATTTGACAGTGTGGGAGACTAATGCATCAGACCAGTTTCTGATTACTTTCCTGCTTCAATCATGCCTCAGCAAACATGTGGCAGTTCAACTAAATCCCTTCCTAATCCATGAATTCATCGCTACTTAGTGCTCCACCCTTTTTTCAGTGCATGTGTTTGGTTGTTTGTCATTCTTTCTTTGTATTTTTCTAAACCGTGATCATGGGTAAATTCTGTTGACTGTATTTTTACAGGTTTCACTTAGCTCTCCTGTCTCTTAATAAAAGGGAAACACAGAATGAGAGATGGCAACAAGATGAGACTTGGTGAAAAATAGAGTGCGAGAGGGAGCGATAAACAGAGCATTAGGCATCAATAATTTTCCTGCTCTTTCTCAGTTATTTATCTTGTGAATGCTATGCTTGCTCTTGCTTGTTTAACCAAGTGAAGTCAGATCACTCCTGCAGCCTTGCATGTGTACAGAATCTGCACAATCAAAACTTGTGCTTTCTCCCATTGTAAACTTACTCAACTCAGGAGTTTAATCCCTCATTTGGCTCTGTTAAGCATCCTTAGAGGCCGGACCTTCCTGGACTGTGTCCCCAGCGATGGGAGGCATCAGTCATTCCACACTCGATTACCCTCCCCTGGGTTGCATCAGTCATTCCAGCTTCGTTTGGCCTTCCCTTGGGGGAATCAGTAATGCTGGGCTTGTCCTGCCTCCCTGGGGTGCGCTCACTGGCTGCCAGACTGGAACAGTGACTTCTGCATGATGGATTTGCTCGGGGCTCACATTCTGGGGTCGGCCATTCTTTCTGCATCAGGACAGCACTGGTCATAAGACAGCCCACCTGGCTATTGTCTGATTCAGGATAATAAGTAAACTAGTGGCTCTTCTTAAAGTGGGGGCAGAAATTTTTCTACTTTTCCCCCCTCTAGTGTTTCCAAGTGGTATTATTGTTGGTGCTGCTGTCACAAAGATAACCGCATCACTTCCCGTTTTGCCAGGTAAATTTGTAAAAAGTGTGGAAGATTTAGGGAGATTTAGTGGCATATTGTGGTAGGGATTGCAGCTTGCAAATAGCTGGAACCTCTCCTTGTTGGAATTCCTTCAGTGTTCATTGTTCAGGACGTTTTTCAGTGGGAGCCAAATTATCAGCAGAGGTCTCTTCATCTCCAAACGAATGGACCTGGTGATTTAAACCAGCCAAAACCCCGAATGAAGCAGTTTACTAATCAGTCTTCCTCTGATGCTGTTTTGGCATGTCAGAGACCTGTGGCTCGCATATCATCTTTTGTCTGTGATATCTTATGATCCATGTTCAGGTCTCTTTTTTTCCCAAAAAAGTGAAACTAAACTAAACTACAACTAAATATTAATAAAAAATTGGTAAAACCACAGAAAAAAGCAGTTTCACGTTATGAATCAGTTTGTCTAATGCTGCTCATTGCAGGTAGGCTGCTTACTATTGTGGCCAACACGAAAATGCAAATGGCCCTTTCCAGAGCTAGAACTCCATGGATGACCCGCTCCCTATGTAGATATAAACTGCTTATGCTAAGGTAACGAAAACAAAGCATTTCTTATTTTCAGGTGATTATACATGAAAGAAAATACAGCTATATTATATTTAATTTATGCCAACATATCCCCCCAAAAGTCTTCACAGTTGACCTTTAAGCATTTACACACAGCAATAAAAAAAGCTAGTACAGGTGAATGTTGGAAAAAAACGAAGTCAAACAATCTCTTGTAATGAAATGCAGACTTACTACACAGTAATAGACTTTCTAACAAACACTGATACTCTTTGGTAACTGGATATTGCTACTGATGGCTGATGTGTTACACAAGTGATGACACACTGCCTTTGTGCCATAAATCCATCATTCATTTTCTTGGTGGCAGATGGTATTGAACACTGAAAGTGAGGTTTATAGGGAAAAATCTAAAAGCTGGTGGTGTTAATATTCTATGACCATTATATTGTGCAGTCACCATTTACTCCATAATGATAAGTTAAAGCACAAAACATGTCTATTTTCACTTAATAGCAGATTCATATTGATTAATAAAAATTGTAACCACTGTAATTATTTTTGGTGAAGTAAATAACAGTAAATAACTAAAAATATTCTTTATTTTCCAGTTGAACACACTGTATTCATACCACCCTGTAGCTGGAAAAACAAATCTGCATATAAATAATATTCAACTGATCTGTCTGACCAAGTCAACACTCTGTGACATGAAGGCTGTATATTACATGCCGGCTATATTTTCCTCTTGGCAGTCCAATTAAGCTGCAAAGCCAAGCTTATCTTCTAAAACATATTGACCTCCATCTTATTGGTCCTCACTATGTCTTAACAGTGGCAGGATGGAGTAGGGTGACCGTCGTGCCAGCTCACCAAGCTATGACTGATGGGAACTTTATAAAGTCTCCTGAGTCATAACCATCTCTTCGTCTATTCCTGTTAATCGTGCTTCGCTGGTAGCTTTTGGGAGTTTGCGTCTTTGTGTGCCCCCTTTTTACAGCACTCATTATGTTGATGTATAATACTGAGCTTTGCAGTCTTTGCGAGCAGAAGCCATTTAGTTTCAACCGTTTTTGGAATTGCATCTATTATTTTGTGCGTAGATTGTTTTCTTCTCCCACTTTCCCAATTCAAAGCAATAATGTTTAATGAGCTTGTAGGCTATTAAGAGAATTTTTACATCTATACAGCACTCCCTAAGGCTTTGTTTCTGTAGTGTATTTATCCCAGACTAAGAATCGCACTCACTCCCATTATAGACGCCAACTAAACGCCTTACATGTAAATGTGAATCACTGTAATGTCCTCCCCCTTTTTTTTCACCTGCTTTTAGCCTGCAGCATCCTTGTTCTCCAGTGTTCTTCTTTGCTTGCATGCATATGACATGAGTAGTTTACTGGTAAAGAGTACCTCTGAGTAGCATGCCTGGTTAGCTTATAGTGAGGTACACAGAGGGCTCTGGCAGCTCATTTCATCTCCTCACTTTTGCTCTGCTCTGTCTCTCTGTGTGTAATCACTAGCTGAGAATTGGCTGAAGGGCCCACCTCCCTCCTGAGGAGTGTCCTCCTACTCTCATTACTGTGGCAATGGCTCCTACTGTGTGTGTGTGTGTGTGTGTGTGTGTTTGTGTGTGTGTGTGTGTGTGTGTGTGTGTGTGTGTGTGTGTGTGTGTTTCGTTGAGCCAAAACCCACTTTAGAAACAGCCCGAAAGCATTGACAGTGTGTAGTCATGCCTTCTCTTTCCTATTGTTTGTCTGGCGAATAGTTTAGCCTTTGGGCTCCACACTCCATCCACCTTTGCTTGTGGCTCACTGCTACCCCAGGACAGGTGACTCAGGCATGGGCATGGAGCCCAGCAGTCTGACCTCCCCGTCCTTGAGTTCCACTGGGGTCCTCTGGGTTATTAGCAAGTGTTAGCATTAGCAGTAAGAGCCCCAGGTGCAAGCGTATGACCCTCCACTAACACACACACACACACACACACACACACACACACACACAGACACACACAAGTCCTCCCTCTGTAACCTGGTGTGCTCTCAAATCACAGATTTTTTTGTTTCACGCATGCTTAGACACATTTAGTTTACGAACACACGCCCACAGTGCGTTCTGTTCTCCCTCACACCTAAACTCACACACATGCATGCACACATTTACTCACTCACCCACGAGTATACGCACTCACTTACTCCACAGCTAGCCTGAGTGATGAGTCACAGGCGGGAGAATTATGTGGTAACAGATTCATAAATGGAGATCATTTAAATTCATCAAGACAAAATTGGGAGAGAGCAGGGACAATAAAAGAAAATGAAGGCGGAATTCCGCTACCAATCAACATTGCATGTAAATCATTGAGATGGCCCTCCTATTGGCAGTAGTGGTGATTTGAAATAGCACTTAAATCACTGATACTGCCCAGAGTAAAGCTGCTCTCATGTTTTTCATTGCTGCTAGTGCAGCAAGTGACCGCTAGATTAGGAGGAGATTAGAAGAAACTCTCCATGTGATTGACAAATGCCATCCTGGGATTAGATGACATATGTGATAAACTATCTTTTAATATTATTAGATGCAAATATAAATGGAGAGAAACTCCTTCAGTCTCTTTGCCTCTCCCCTCTCTCTCTCTCTCTCCGTCTGCTTTGTCTCTCACACATCCACATCCAGTAAACCCATTTATTGAGTCAGTATTGCATGTGTGCGTTGGGCTTGTGTCTTTGTGCACTACGATGGATTTTGTGCACACACTTCCATTAGTGGCTTTCAGGCGGGTCCCAATAGCAAGCTAAACCTGGTAATGCCTGTGTGGTTTATTGTCAGATGGACTTTATGTTGCTGGAAAGCTCTGCCCCTCAACATGTGACGGTCCGGATAAACAACAGATTGTTGCCAGGAAGGAGGAGAGAAAAGGAGGGAGAGACAGATCCAAAGATATCCACAGAGAAGTGTATTTATATAATGGTTGCATTGATGATACCCAATTATCTAGGTGACCAAACAGTGGAATCACATCCTTTATGTGAACAACTTTTTCACATAGACTTACATGACGAAACAGACAGATCTATAAGTCAGTGGATGACTTGTTTCACGATTAAAATTTGATCCATTCAGTTTGATAACATTTGGAAGATGTAAAAGATTAGCAGAGTGCCAAATTGGAAGAAGCAGCTCGACCGGTGGAAGTCTCTTATGCACCTGCTCTGTGGGCCGCACAGTGGGGAAGCAGTGCCAATCTTCATGGTAATTTTATATACAGTCTAACTCTTTTGGCTTCATGGGCCACTGAGCAACTTTTATAGGAATAAATGGGGCCCGCCTCCAACTCTGTATCCAGTTGTCTTTATAAATATATTAATGGAGCCAAACCATGATGAGCTTAGCTTAGCAGCAAGCCAGAAAGCAAGAGGAAACAAATTCTCAAATATCACAAATCAGCACTTCCGAAATTTACAGTTTAGCCAGTTCTATCTTGTTTGTTGAATTCATATACAAGCAGAAATGTAAAAATATTCCCAGTTTCATGCTGCAAGAAATTTTTACAAGCCAATCTCTCTACACACAGCCCCACAAATACTAGGTTATTGTGAAATTGTGTGTGAAGTTATGACTTAAATCGGGAAGTCAATTGATGCAAACTTTAACTCCAGTTACATGACTGTTGTGACTGTACTTGATACTCATCATTAGAGGAACAGATGATGGGTCTCCAAACCCATCATCTGTTCCTCTGATGACAATAAGCCCTTTGGGAGCAACGTCCAATATATTGGGGGTTCCAGTGTAGCCACCTGTTTACCAGACCAAGACCTGCTCTTCTGTGCGCTGGTCATTTTGGGTAATCTCTATACACAGATATCTGCATATCAATGGAGATAAATAAAAAAGAAGTTAATAAAAGGCCTTCAGAAGATAGCTTAAAGTCTCCGAAATTGCATTTTGGCCAAAACATTTACCTGCAGCTCAAAATTGATTGGTTAGTAACACTCTGACTACTAATGGAAACCAGAATGCCTTTGATACCAAAATCTTGTTCTGTTGCCAACAGAGTCTTCATATATATGCAGATACCATTTTACAGGGATTAAGCTGGATGCTAAAGACACATTTCAGTTGTGTAATAATAAAGATAAAGGCATGAAAGTTAAATACCCTGCTCCAGTGGAAGACCTGTTTGTTTTCAGCCAGCTGACTTTGGCCGAAAACTGTCTGACTCACCTGACATCATGATCTATGGCCGGCCAAGACTTCTCCACACTGGATCACACCAAGTTAAGACAGGATAGAGATTACAATGGCGTGCAGGCTCAGTGGACAAAAGGCACATACCACGTAGCATTCAACTCCATCCCAAGATTTTTGCCCTTTTTTTTTTTCTCTCCTTCGTGTCATGACCATCTCTCCCTCTAGAGCCGAATTGCTGTAAAAATAAATGTTCAATGTACTGAGAAATTTCTAGAGACTAACATAGAACGAGAGAGAAAAGGGGACACATTGACCTAGAGGCAGTGGAAGGCAGGAGGCAGCAATGTTGCCAGCTTGAAGTCTCTCTGACCTTCTACCTCCCCTCACACCCTCCCTTTCCCTGTCGCCCACACTGCTTGCCACACCGAGTCAGGGGGCGGCCTAAGTGGGGGAAATAAAATGTGGGGTGCAATCATTTTTGCTGGTCCTTCTATTCCTGGCCTGACGATCAATCTATGGGGACAAGGCCTGAGCGCTGCCCCCCGCCAGTGTCCCACCCTGCCAATATCTATGGTAAGCACACAAACACAGTGCTGACTCACGGCTCATATTGTGTTTTTCTCTGTGTGCGAGCGTCTGTACCTCTGCGGTGCTGACAAATATCACAGTTTCAGATTGGAGACGAGATTATAGTGTGTAATCCTTACTCAAACACACACACACACACACACACACACACACATATAGTGGCCCTCAGCCTCACACACACAATCGACAGCATAGACCAGAATAATGATCAGAGGATTGACCCAATTATTACTATGCAGATTTCAACGATCATATTAGGGTTTATTTTCGTTACTTCTTCTTTTCTCCTTCATTGGTGCTGCCTTTCCGACTTTGACACTCAGTCATTCTCCTTTGTGTTTTTCTACTTTGGCCATTTTCCCTCTTCTGTAAAGGATAATTAATTCTTTAAAATGAAGTGACACATTTGTCGAAAGATAACGTCTGCTCCCTCTACGTCTCAGTGGTTTGTTTTTATTTCTTTGGTGCACAAGTGATTTTGCATTTCCTCTGTTTTATGGAAGACGCAGAGCACATTTCCCAGTGATTTATCTTTTCAAATCTCTTATTCACATCTGAGAGAATGTCTTTGTTTTGCTGTCATTCTGTCGCTCTTTTTGGAGTGACAAACATCCCTTTGATCAATTAAACAACCTTGTAGGCTCTTTGTACAAACACACAAGGAAAAAAATGACTTTGATTTAACTAAGCGAGCTTTTTTTAGCTGGGAAGTATGAAGCCACACTCTCCTCTCTTTCTGTACCTGTCTGCCTTCTTCTCTGTTATCACTGCTCTCAGTACCAGTTTCCCTAATACCACCCCTCAGTAAGCCAGTAAGTTAGCATATGCTCTGGCTCATATCCTCCTCTTTCCATTTATGCCGTCATCTGCTCTTCGCATGCCACTCTTAAATCATTCATGCTCTCCCTCTTTTCCTCCCATCCTCCCTAAAAGCTCGTGCCCATTTCTTTCCCAAGTCTGAGACAGATGGCTTACGTACATTCTACTGGAGCATGCCTTGATGCCATGCTTATGAAGCAGATCATTACATACTGCTAAAACATTGATCAAATGCTTTCTCTTGACGTGGCAACATCTAATTATGCAAGGTCAGATCCTTGGGGTGCGAGTTTGCTACACCGAAGCTACGCCCACTCTTGCATATATGTGGTTCCCCTTGTTTGGGTGCAAGTTTCTGTTTGTGTGTGTGTTTTGATTCTATAGAGCTTTTTTTTTGTATGTCTGCTTCTTTCACAGTACTGAAATTCAATAACACTTTCAAGCCTTGTCCACATGTAAATAGTAAATGGACCTGTACTTATATAGGGCCTTTCTAGTCTCTCAACCACTTAAAGTGCTTTTATACCACTTGTCACATTTACCCATTCACACACACTGTCATACACTGGTGGCTAAGGCAAGGTGCCACCTGTGGCATGGCTACAACATCCACATAAATACACTCACACACACACACACACACACACACAGTTGATACATCCATCAGAAGTGATTTGAGGTCTATTTTCTTGCTCAAGCGGATTGGAGGAGGACACAAACTGCCGATCTGATTAGTGGACCACCTGCTCCACCTCCTGAGCCAGAGCCAACCTCCTGTATACAGGTATATTTGAAAATGTACCTGTTTTTATGCATTTTGGCCTTTCATCCACATGAAAACTGCATTTAAGGTCATGGAAAAATGGATCTTTTGTAAAGGTCCGACCTGGCGGAAGATTTTCAGGAACTCAGTTTTCAGTGTTGATGTGAAGACAGGGTTATCTGAGTTTTTGGATTTGTAACATCACAGTGTGTGCCATTAACCTCTTTGTGAGGTGACACAAATGAGGCGTGCGATGGCAGATGTGATAAAAATAGTGCTGGCTCTTACCTTGCTAAGAGGGCATTTTACATGCTGTCACCAAAGACTATATGGTGACATGACAGTGCCTCAAAAGTGAAGCCAAAATATCTTGATCGCCCCCTGGTGTCTGGCTGTAGTATAGGTCATAACTCCACCCGTCCATTTTAGCAAATGGGACATGTCTCTTCCATTGTGTTTTGCATTTTCAATGGGGCAGGGATTTTTCTGTAACACTGCTTGTGTCAACAGGAATTATTTTAAGAGCAGAGGAGAAAAAAAAACCCTGTTTTCAAACGCACTGTGTCTGTGTTGACAAGGCCTCCGTTTACATGTTTCCTGTGATGGGCAGCCCCCTGACTTCTGGCTGTAAGTGGCCTAAATGAAGAGGAAAGGAATTGAAAGGAAAGCTAAATGTAGTTGCAGGGTGATCAAACAAGTAAAAAAAAAGATGAGACATAAAATGCCAAGGAGAAAGTATACAGGGATGAGGGAAATAGCAGCGTGCATTGGTTGAAGGAAAAGGATAGTGCACTGAGCATGCCCTCAGAGGTAAATACTGCGGTGCGGCAAAAACAAAAGCAACTGAAAATGGTTTCCGCTGTTATATCACAGGGAGATTAAAGATAAATCGTGCTATATATAGTCTGTAATCTGCAGGAGGGTACAGCCTGCAAGAGGAGAGTCAAATGCCACAGTAGAAAGCTGAGTGAAATTGTGCATAGTCAGAAACACTTCACAGAAATATTGAGAGGAGTCTGTATTCTTAACTTTGCCCAAAGGAGTTCTTGCTGTTGACATGAGGTTTGTGCACTAAGCAGCTTTCGTTAAAACTAAAAAGACACATTAAATCAGAAACGTCCTTTTTCACACAACGTGGTTAAAAGATTAGACAGCTCCATCAAATGTATGCGATGTTCGAGGAAGTTGAGAGAGGGATCAGAGACAGGGGAAGGATCAGTGTGAGCATTGCAAATGTTTGTGAAAGACAGTCCAACATAAGCTTTAACTGCGCCTGAGTGGTACCTCCACACATCGGACCGTAGACATCAAAGAAAATTCAGAGCTGTTAGACGTGACGAGGAATCAAATTAGATTTACTACAGCGCTGCAAGTGTGGGTGTTCATTGGTTCAGCACATTTCATAGTTATCACCCAAATGTCTAAAAAAGAGGGACATTTTCACTCATCGCCCTGCGGGAGATGAGTCTGTCTTTCCTGAGAAGGAAGCAAGGAGGGTGACTCAAAAGACAGCAGAGGAAGAAAAAAACACGTCATGGCAGAAGAGAAAATGTCTGCCAAGTGTTTCTTTTTCTTACAGGAAAAATTGAGGTGATGAAAGAGAGACAGAAACATGACATTGTGGGAGGGTAGAGTCAAAAAAAGAGGGATGCTGTGACAGCAGGAAGTGGGAATTAGACATGGAGAAAGGGCAGGAAAGATGGGAAGAAAGAGGATGAGGAGATGTGACAGAAGAGGAAAAGGGTGAGGAAGAAAGGGTCGATAGGAGCGTGCCTTTGCTTTTCCCATCTTTGAGGTTTGCCGTGCTGATTTGAGGGTCACTGGAGAGACAATCACACACACAGCAATCGACACACACTGTTCGTGATCGATCCAAGCGCTCATTTTCAGTCTGAGGGATATTCTCAGATTGGGCATGGGGTGAAAATTCATTTATTGCTTTGGTACATGAACGGCTTCATTTTCACTGGCTGCCTCGCTTCCCAATGTGGACAAAAGAGAAATACCAACAAAGCCTATTACAAATTTGTGTAGTTTACAGCCGGGTGGGTCTTGTTGAACGTCTCCCTCTTTTGGTCCCTGTCCCCTCCTCAGTGCCTGTGTGTGCGAATGTGTGTGCGTGCCAGTTCGTGCCTGCTAAATATCATTGGGATTAGCACTGGGGGCTTAATTAAAAAGCAATTACCTTTGGTCGCTGTGGGCGACGCTTGGCGGAGAGTAGCTCGACTAATCTGGTGAATGGTGTGAGGGACCCTCAGCGTGTGACGCACACACAAACATGCACGCAAATTGTGCAATTGTCTGCAGAATTAAAGGAGGATTAAAACAATTGTTAATTAGCGAAAAGGGGTGGAGGCTGAAAGGGTAGAGACGGGGCTGTAGGGCCAGACACACTGCATCCCCCTCTGCCTCTCATAGTCTCTGTGTGTTTATTTATGAGCTTAAAGGGGCAAATGATACACCCAGAAAAAAATCATTTACTGTGATTGGCTAGTAAGCATGTTCACTCTCTTTCTCTGTGTCCACCTCCCTGTCTCTCTTTCATTTTTGCTCTTTTGCTCTCTGAAACCCTAAAATAGGTTAGCACATTTAGCAACAGAGCTAATCTTTTAATTTTAAAGCTCCAATTAGATGTTGCTAATGACAGTAATTAGATCATCTCTTTGAGACTCACTGCAAATTGCCCTTGAAAAACCCTGTATTCTTGAGACAGTGGAGGGAAATCTGCCAAAAACTGTGTGTGTGTGTGTGTGTGTGTGTGTGTGTGTGTGTGTGTGTGTGTGTGTGTTTTCTGTTACTGTAACAATGACAGAGCTCTCTGAATACAAAGGATGCTTTGTGTTCACTTGTAAAACTGTAGATTTATGCATCAGGGGTTTGAGAACCACAATTGAAGTTTGAGTAAAGAGTACAGGGATTACATTATGTTGACTGAAGCTAAAGGATCCGAAATGTTAGTCATTCAGAGCCAGAGTTGTGAATGCACTTAAAACCAAGACCCAAACATGGCCTGTACCCCATTGTTGCCAACACTAAGACCTAAAAATAGGGGGGGAAATTTGGATTTCAGAGACTTTTTTTCCTGAACTCTGGTGACTTTGAAAGAACAAAAGAATACTTTGCACATATTTTTCCAAACCGGTACATAGGGGCAAGCAGAGCAGAACTTACAGACAAACTCCTGCACACTTTGTAACTAAGGATAATCCTTATTTAGTTAGTTAGACCGTTTGCAGAGTTTGTAAGTTGATTTTTCTTAGGGTGAAAATAACAAAACATTAAGCACACTGCAACAGTATTTTCATGTTAAACACTTAATTTTACTTTGAATTCTCAGAAAAGAATATAGAATAATTTGCCCCTCTGGCATGGAATAAATTGCTAGCATGAACTAATTTTCATTAGTTTTTAATTAGTCAATCAATTTTTTGTCACATGAAATCATAAGAATATAATTACAGTAGAATGCAATCCATCAGTTCCATCAATTTGTATGTTTGAAACAGTGTAATAATTAAATTAGGTCTATGAGGGGTGAAAACAAACTAACAAAAAAGACATCCCCAAAACTTTCTGTGAGAACCAGGAATTATTCTTTCCAGGACATCTGGAATTTGCTGGAGTCTTTCTTTCTCTTAGCACTATCACTTTCTCCCTCTCATTCCCTGAGGTGGGTGAGGTGCTTCTCTCTGCGTCACTGTGTTGTGTAGCTGTATTGTTGTTCGTCTGGAAACTGTAGACCTCCTTTAATTATAGAGCATAAACTTGCTGTACAGCACCAGAAACAGATTGTGATAATGAAAGGGGGAAGAAGGTGTGAAAATTTGTCATCAATTGTGAGAACAAGGGAGAGTTGTGACCACAGAGGAAAGTGGGATAGGCAATGAAAAAATTGTCCTGGGAAAATCAGGAGGCTTGGCAAGTGTGCTGTACGTGTGTCTTTCAGATCTGACCTTACTGAGCCTGTCTGGAACGTCAGAAGTTGATACCTGTACCGAGACTGAGGTTTATTTTTGTTATTTCTTCTTCAAAATAGTTTGCCGTACCAGTTAATAGATCAACCATGCCAACATTGGCCAGATAAACCTGGCTGGCAGACTTAAAACGCACTTCCAAGCAGAACTTGACTAAAGTCTGAACAGTTAAAATTCAGAACCGAAGTTTGTACAGGCACAAATGCTGTGCTTTTTAGGAGTAGGAGTTGTGGAGGAGGAGAACCGACCCACTTTAGATGGTTTCATTGCTTTCTGTCTCCAGTTAATGGCATGGGCTTGTCTCTCCCCGCTTTCCAGGCTTTCCAGGCATTGCATCTCTACTTGCAAGACTTAACACGCATCGACATGGACTATTGACAGAGTTAAGGAGTAAAAGATTTTCTTATTAATTTATGTTTGACAAGAATCTAGCCTGAAGATTTACAAAACAGAACAGACCCAACACACCTTGTGTGGACCGGTTGGGTTTTGGTTTCTGAACTCTCAGTTGAAGTGGTCTGTGGTCAGTCTCTACGTGTAAGTGTGTGTGTATGTTCTGCAGTTATGAGGACTCTGTGTTCTCATAGCAAAAATCAAGTGAAGGAAAGCCTCCAAATTGAGATCATTTGAAAAGGAGTGTTAACTATTCTTGGCTTTAGGGTCACATTTCACAAGTGGGTCAAGGTTAATTCTAGGCTTTGAGGTTACAAAAAATAAGATTATAGTCTGTTCACAAAGACAGAGGTATAGATTGTGTGTGTGTGTGTGTGTGTGTGTGTGTGTGTGTGTGTTTGTGCCTTCAGGTTGGTCGATTTGATTTGATTCAGTACTGTGAAAGACATTTGATAGTTCATCAAGATTTAATTTTGGATTGATGTTTTCCATCCCGGAAAGAGACCATTAATTACCACTGTCTACTCTAGGAAAATACACACACACATATACTCACCCACTCAGGAACACACACATACACACACACACACACACACACACACACACACACACACACACAGGAGCACAGGAACACAGGAACACACCTCCACCTCAAGGCTGATGTATCATAATTGTCCTCTGTCCTCTTTCCATCCTGCCTTAGTCTATTTATAGCCCATCATAAGCCCCGCCCTGCCAGACAGTGCCATGGCAACTAAATGATTGACAGAGCAATCGACGAGCAGGCTTGATCCATCTGGCGCTCTCCTTTCTCCCATTGACCTTCCCTGTGACATCACCAGTGCCTGACTGTCTAGTTTCTCTGCGTACTGTCTGAGTGTGTGATCATAACTCAGTTTGGATGGCCTTACACCCCGCTGCTAAATGTCCCCTCTCACGCAGAGATAGAGTACCCTGCTCACAGAGGGGATGTGGATCATAAAACACTCACTCACACACTAGCTTTATTGTACTTGACTACATTAATTACTTACCCTTTAACCCAAACCTTTGTGTCTATATATTAGCTTGGCTGTCAGTTTTTAGTCCAAGTTTGGAGTCGGTGAGTTTGGAGTACTGTCTGAACACGTGAAAAGAAATGAGCATTCAATCTACAATCTGTCAAAATTGAAAAATTCTCAGTGTGTAAACGCAACAGGCACATACTCCAGCTTGGCACTTTCCAAAAAGGCTTTGTCTGTCCGATGCATTGCATTATTTATTGCTTTCAGTCGGGAATTGTGTTGACTGGCTCATCTCTGTAAAGAAGACTTTAAAAAATGATGGTCAAAACTAACGTGACGTTTCTCCTTTGTTTGTGGACTCCTGTTATAAAATCTTAAATTTGGCATTTTGACCATGGCCATGGCTATCTATGACATGTAACACAGGGCTACGGGGTGAAATCAAATCTTTCATATGGTAAATATGGAGCTGTAAAAGATGCAGCATGTGTTTTGGCCCTTACATTTGCAGCAGGAGCAGTAACAGTGTTTTGTTTATAATAAAACAGAATGTCTGAGTAGAGATAACTTGAGCAGTGATAGCCACACTTTCAAAGACAAGAGCACCAGTAACAAAAAACAAACTTAATCTGAAAATGCTGTTATTATATTTAATTTTTTTATTTATTTATTTTATTTAATCTCCAAGAAAAAAAAGCGCAGTGCAAACTAACAACAACAACAGTCATGAGAAGTTATCTATGGAAACAAGAGCAGCAAATGTTCGTATTGAATGTTAAATAAATAAACAATATGAAATTAAAAACTGGTCTTTGAAGTGAACTTAGACTTGCATTCTCAGTATCAGTATAAAATGTTATTTGGTGCATGTTTTTATGTCACCCCCCACTTTTTTAATATCACAACAAGCACTCCACATATCCCTTCATGAAGCTGAATCCACATTGACTCTCACATGTACAGTAAAAACAGACCAAATACTCAAACCAGCCCAAAGTCTACAGTTTGGCTCTTGTATTGTCACAGTGGCTTCACTTTCACAGAATCTCTGTTTGACAGGAAGATGAATTAGTGCCCTGAAGTGTAGCTGTACTCACCACTAACTCTCCCAGCAATAGTACCACTCACTCTTGTTAGCACTACAGAGATATTAATTCTTAACTTCATAACGTTTGTTGACAGCATGGGGAGCTTACTGTCTCAAGATCAGCAGAAGTAGCGTTCTGATGGGGTGACAAATCTGAATTTGGCGTCATGACTATCTGACAGGACATGCTTTGGGAATCTAGCTGATTGTATTTTTTGTCTCTGCTTAGCAGCATCTCAGTGTGCCTATCAGTTGATGTGTTATCATTCTTTCTCTCCATCTTATCTACTGGCTTCCTTTCAGAGCTTCACAGACTTCTCCAGTGTTTTCTTAAATACTTGTTTGCTCTTATATGTGCTCGAGTGGTTTTATAAAGGAAAACCTTTTGATTGTGTTGAGAGCACTGTTCATCAGAGGAAAAACATCTATCTATCAGCAACACACAAAGTGGAGTGCTCAATCATGCCCATCTCCTCCTCCTTTGAGATCCATACCTTCCATACTTAACACGTCATCTTTTTATGAAAGGACTGACTGCATCAACAAGGTGTGGGCCTCATTGTGCACGGGGATAATACACTATACAGCTAGCCAGTATGAACCGCAAATGCTGGTTGCCATGACAGTGTAACTGGCAGCCCGTTCAAAGACATAAAGGACCAGGGAGCGAGCAGGCGAGAGGAAATGAAAAGGAAAAAAATAATGAAGGAACAAGAAATGTCATCTTAGCCTACACATGAAGCAGAGATATGCTCGGAGTTTGGTCACGGCTAGAGAAGAGCTAGAGCTGGTTCGCTTAAAGGTTGCAGTTTCATAACAGCAAACTGACCAGCAGTCCTAACACAAGTTGTACCCCCATGCCACCTCACTACTGCCACATGAACCAGGCTAACACAGTCCTTTAAGGCTTCATGTCCTCATGTTCCTCAGCATATTGTTGACTTTTTGTATCACAGAACAACACATGGACAACACAAACTGCAACCAGCATGACTCCATTACACTTGAGTTATTCAGCTTGAGATTTCGTTGAAGTAAGATTTTTTATCATGGACTATATAAAATAATGGACATAGCTACCATGATGTCACCCATTGGTTTTTGGACTACCACTTTGAGTCCTTGAGTTCAGCATTTTGGCTTTTGTGTTTTGGATTTTTGGAAACAGAAGTGACCATATTTGGTGGAGTGGGTGGATCGGACCCTTAGACTGTGGTGACATATTATAGACAGCTTATCACTTAAAGCAGCCACCCCCTCAATTATGCACACATTTAATATTAATGATAGTAACAAACTTTATTCATGTAGTACTTTTCATACAAGAAATACAACACAGTGCTTTGCAACAAGGGACTTTCATGAACTGAGTGTTCATGAAAATCGACAAAATTAATGTAAAACAACAAACAACAAGAGATACACTTTTGCCTTTGTAATGACAACATTTTAGCAAGCTGGCGTCCCTCATATCTATAGGTAGTGTGTTCCATAGCTTTGGGGCGTAATTGACAAGGGCTGAATCCCTGATTTTCTTTGGGCTGATGCTGGGAACCTCCAATATACCAGCAGCAGATGATCACAGTGTTTTTTCGAAGGCAAATAGTCAACAGGAGATTTGGAAACATAGCTTGGTCCCAGCCCATTTACAGCGTTGTATACAAGGAGGACCTTGAAATCAACTCTAAATGTAACAGGAAGCCACTGCAGAGCAGCTAAAAGTGGACTGATGTGTTTTCTCCTCTTGGTTAATAGCTGAGCTGCAGAGTTTTGAATGAGCTAAAGTCTCTTTGTTTTTTCTCATGAGGACAGTAATTTAAGTCTTAATAAAATGTAAAAGGGTGATACATAAAACTTCACTGTACAGTTGTAACGAAGGGGGAAATTATAGACATCAAAACCTTTTTTGTACCTGGCAGTAAACATGTTTATTTTGGCTGAGGATTGAACATGGGGGTCTGTGAGGATTAACTTGCTTTCAGATCACGCCTGAAGTTGTCATTTGAGGAGCTGCACTCCAGCATTGGCTTCATTTTCAGCCATGGAGGTTGCTACTTGGTTTTTCTTAATGTTTGACTTGTATCTTGGTCAGTGTACCTCAGAAGAGTAATGGCAAATAAGAAAACATCACTTACGATAATTGCAATGCCTGCTTGTCCTGAGTGGCAAAGACAGAGAGTAATATGAAATACCTGTAAACAGGGTCAGTAAACAGGGTCCTGAAAGCTCAGGAAACAGGACCTTGGTGCATGAAATCAATCAAAGTTAAGTGATTTATGAGCTAAACAATTATAGGAAAGTTTCCATTTTTGTGACAAATGTCAGTCAAGCTGAAAAAGGGCCAGATTGCCAGTAAAGCGTTTCAGAGAGGAGAGACACAGCATTCAAACTCATTTATAGTCTGGCTTCAAGAGGCTGTTCATTGTTCATTCCCAGCCATTCAAATCTGTGGTACAGATATTTTAATGGCTTCAATTATGATAAAACTGGCTTGCACTAAATGGCACGCATTAGAGTCATTGTATCTGGCTTTGTGGTTGTTCTTAAAAACTCACCGGTTCACCCTTGCTGCGGGTGTGATATTTGGTTTCTCATTAGGAGCACGGCAGCAGTGTGTGGTTGTCAGGAGTTTCAAATGCTTACCGCTAGTCTCCATTGTTGTGTGTATGCACACTAAGCAGATGATTGTTTGACCAGACTGACTTGATTTGCAAGATGAATACTCTAACACTGCCCAGAGTTCATCTTTGATGGAAATTAACGAGGCAGGCTCTGCAGTGCTTGTATAAAAAATACAATAATACAAAAGAGCCATAAAAAACTCCACAGCTGAGCGAGGCGTAATGCACTTAGTACTCGGATGTGAATTCACACTGAATCGTAATGTCCAGCCAAAGCTCTCTTGGGCATTGCAGGCTATATTGCTGCCACAATGCCATTTCATCACATGAAACAGTTGTAAGTCTGATTGGCTCGCACCCCAACCACGGAATTGTGTTTTCCCAGTAGTATGAAGGATATTGGGCTGATGTGCTGTGCTGCTGAATTGCTTCTGGAAGCTGCATGTATAAAGCAGCTGAATTGGAGGGGACAAATAGTCGCTGTAATGGAAGATGGCCTTAGGCTATGTCTGTGGTATAACTCAGTTTTTCCCGGGCTATTGTGGATTTTATTCACTTCCATTCTCCAATTTCAGTATGGAGCAATCACAGGCGGCAAAGCAGTTTTTCTCTATTTCGTTCCTGTCAACTTTTTTCATTTTTCTTAGAAGTTTTTTTTTCTTTTCTTTTTTCTGTGGATAGCCTGATGTGCCCCAGTGACTTAAACATCGGTGGTGTGAGATTACACTTTTTTATTCTGTCGAAGCCCACTTGTTTCTGTTTATACACTGGCACTGACAGGCCTGGGCCTTAAGCTAGGTGGCAAATCAATTTAGGGCTCCAACCTTTCCATAGAAGTGTCACTCGTCACCTAATTGCTCCATTCACTAGTATACTTTAATTAACAACCACACACAGACACATTCAGGCGGGCACACGCAGCAGCTTTGCCACTTTTTCCCAGTTTGTCACCGAGCAGACTAGATTGATAAATGGCTTTAACGGTGGAGGTGCTGACTGCTGTTTGTGAATCTGATTGGCTGCACAGCTGAGACGTCACATACACTCTGTCTCTTACTCTATTTCCATCGTTTTTCTCCCTCCTGCTTTTACCTCTCTGTCTGTACTGAGTGTACTGAGTGCCTTGTTAATGCTGGACTGACATTTATAAGTGGCTGCTTCCTTTATAATGATTAAGTTGTTTCAGGCCAAGATGTACTGGAATCACTAAAACGCTGATTATATTCTGGGCATTCGTCGCTTAAATGGCTCTCTACAATCTTGTTTTTTTTTTTTTTTTTTCATTTTCATGAGACATGCACTGAGAAGATAAGGAAAGAAAGTCTTAAATATTAATTTTAGCTTTTTTTTTTTTTTTTTTTTTTAAATTAAAGAAGCCAGTACATGTGTATTAACAGGATTTCACACTTATTTTCTCTCCATGAGGGCTGTGTCTCAGTGATATACTGAGATTTGTTCTTTGGAAACTCTCATGATTAAATCTGACTTACAAGTGTGATTTAAATGCTGTCAGCAACATCTTCCTCTTTATGGGTTCATGTATCAAAAAATTGCACATTGCGTTATATTTCATGGAAAATCAATTTGGAGAGAAATAAACACCCACAGCAACACTGCTGGCACAAACAGGAAACTGAGCCAGAGGAAAGCTGTTTTTTTATATATATTTAGCCACGTTTTCATGGTCCAGTTTTTGCTTTGATCTCTCAAAATAGACCCATTTGTAGCAATTTGTTTATGAAAGAAAATCACTATTTTGGAAGACTTTATTTTAGTTTGGAGTTGAGCTGATTTTGGTGTACTAGAAAATAGGGTTGCAGTGACAAACCCTGAAGTTGTATACCATGGTATAAAGATTGACATTAATCATAGTAGGTAAATTTGCTTATTTATGGTGTTATAAAAAACTGCAGCTGGACAGAGAATCTCATCTGCGTTTTCACATTTCCTTTTCTCCATGACAGCATTGTCAGACTTTTTACATTTTAAAAAGTGGCTTCAACCAAAAGAACCCTTCTGTTTTCATTCCTTTAAAGGCCCTGACACACCAAGCCAACGGTTGGCCATCAGTCAGTGTTGGGCCATCGGTGACTGACTGTGACCACAGTCACTGCAGTGTGTCCTACATCTGTCCTCAGTTGTTGTTGCTTCTTTCCCCACTGACTCAGCAGTTGAATTGGTGTTGGAGACAGCAAAGTCTGTCGGTGAATGAAATCACTGTTATTGGCAGTTCAGCACAGTGCATGGGAAGAGAAACAGAAGTGAAGAAAGTAAATAATCCGCTACAGCCAAGAGAAAGTCAAAGCAAAATTGTGACATAAGGTAAAAAAGTTTTTTTGTAGCCGTTGAGCTCTTCAGCAGAAACATTTCCTGATGGTTTGTATTGTTGTTCACTGGCATGTGGTAAATATGCTTCGCTCTTTCAACATTGGACTGTGTTCTTAATGTACAAACTGTCTAACTGTCACCATGATGGTCTTCTCTTGCATGCCAATTACAGAGAACTGACATCTGCTGGTATGGAGGAGTATTTTCTCTCATGCAGGCTCAGGACGTACGTGCTTGTAGGCCGTCGGATGTAGTCTTTGCAGTGTGATGATGTGCAGCAGATGGACAGGTGATGTGAGGTGACACAACAATCGACGTCATTGCTGCTCATTCTTTCGTGTTTGGTGTGTCTGGGCCTTAAGGATTACTGTAACTGATAATGCGTGCACTGTGATACCGTGAAACTGGGATATTTTCTGAGACGGTTATTGTACAGTGAAAATTTCACAGTGTCGCAGCCCTACTAAAGAATATATGTTCCATTGGTTAATTTCAGGGTGACTCAGTCTTTGCTCACTGTTGCTCCACTCCTACGACAGAATGTACAAGGCACATTTACAGACTGTGCATAGACGTGAAAAGACCAATTTTCCTTCTACAGATTATAGTTTTATTACTTTTCTTGGCTGTCCTACTTTACTTACTCAAGGACTCAGCTTCCAGCTCATTTCCCTCTCTTAGCAGATGATTGTTGTTGCAATTATTTTTTCAATGGGGAAATTATGATTTGATATTATTTTTCTTTTTAGCCTGGGGTATCTCACATTTTTTATTGATGTTGAAGGTTGAGTCTGGCAAGATTGTTTGTCATGCTGACTTTCTGTGGCATTTTATTTTATTGATGCAGTCTAGTTTTATGGGATGACCTTTATGATAATATCATGTGCGGCATATTTCTGTTGGCAGGTGACGTGCTAACTTGGTGATGCTCATGTTTTCAGATCATTTGAAGGATCACCTGTTTGCTCTTCTGTGCACTTTTTCATGAAGACCTTTCCATGCTGATTGGTTCATTTTAGAAATACATTGCCATAAAGCGATAAACAAGGCATTTCAATTTTGAAAAGCTGACATTTTAATTTTTAACATTTACAGTACATTCTTCAGCATCTTATATGAGATGGAGAATGTGGTCCATGTATTGTTAAGTTTTGTCTCAAACTCACAGAACTCTTCGTTCTCCAACCTGTCTATGAACTTACTGCCCGTTTCTTGATATATCCCAAGGCTGCAGAACCTTATTGTAGAAAATACCGTGCAGTGAAAGCATGTTTAGAGGCGTTGTTGACGTTCTTCACTCGCATAACTCACAATACAAACATGTTTCCATTTTATTTAATGTATCAATTCACATTGACTTTGAGATTTTTTGTGCTTCAAGTCTATTTTTGTAGTTTAGTCAATTAATCAATAAATTTGTCACGTGGAGTACAACATACAACTTTAGGGAAATGTGATCCCATAATTAGTGAACCATAATCTGCGTCGACACTGTTTAAATCATACAAATATCCTGCTGTATATGTGTTTTTAACTTACTAGTCGTATCTACATTGATAAATTAACACTCCCAGTCAGTCTGTGAGCTTGTGACATGGAAACTGTTTTGGTTCAGTAAATGGCTGCTGTCAGTCTGGTGAAGACAGGTTAGCGCCTTTCACTTAGCTACCGAGGAGTTGCTGCTGACAGATGGCTGAGACGTTTATCAAAGACGGAGCCAGTGTAGAATGGATGACAGGACGTTTACGCCTCATTCACGTCTCCCGTAGGTCTCGCTTCAAATGGGGATCCCTAGTTAGAAGGCAAAATTCTAAATGTATGGTGGTGAATTTCTCTCACAGTATTTTATAAGATCAGAACAATCAACCATGACAATTACTCAACATCTTTTCTAAAAAAGAAATACAGTCTGTAGCTTTAATTCCTGCCTGTTTTTTTTTTTTTATAGCAGTGTCCAGAGCCATTCATATTTAGCTGGCACAGTTATTATGCCTTTGGACATGAGGCACACATTATTTTATTTCTTAGCACATATCAAATAATAACAAAGATTAAAGTTATTAGTCATATTGTGGTGTTTTTTTTTGTTGTTGTCGTTGTTTTTTTTAAACACCCAACTGAACTCCTGTTTCCAGAATAATTGAAATGGTCATTTGTGCTGAACTTCATAGACTTTGTTTTTACGACTCTCCATTTTCTCAAATTCAATCAGTACTGTGCATGTGCAACAGAGATGAGAAGGAAGTGGAGTTGCCCCCTCCTTAGATACTTCCATCATCAGCTCTGGAAACGACAATATGTGAAATTCGTTTTTTCACCAGCCCAATTAGGAAAGTGAGATTTACTAGCCCAACATGGCATTTTGCTTGCCTTGGACAATCCTTATTTTTGAGCCCTGCATGCAGGAGAAATGTCCCATTAGAATAAACCATACTGGCACATCCTAAGCTGCATCTAACAAAGGTACAGTGTAACATACTGTACTTTTCCACTGCACATCCTTCATGTCCTCACTGAATCCATCAAAAGAGTCACCTTAATTTGTGTTTCAGCTAGTGTGTAATTAGGCCACAGTCTTCTTGTCTCCCCTCTCTGTGTTCAAACATAAATTAACACCTGGGTCAATGAAAAAAAAGTCCAAAAACTAGTTTTTGTGCATAAGTGCAGATAGGTAAAAGGGAAGCATTCACAGGAAGGGTCACATCAGATCATCAGTATTTTCCTTTTCCCCGCGCAGCTCTTTCCTCTATTTCTCCTGCTTGCTTTTCATATTTTGCTTTCCTCTTGTGCCATGTCCTTGTCTCTTATGTCGGGCACTTTGGAGGTCATAGCTAACTAGCATGCTTTGCCAACAGTCTCTACTTCTTGAATGCCTGTCAACATCACAGAGTCATCAGCCCTTGCTTTATTTTCATGGATTGATGGTAGACACTCTTAAATATTTAAAAGTCAGCCTTGTGATTATTTTGCAGATACAGTTTTTAGCACAGTACAGTGCAACCCTGACTTTATATTTTTCCTCCAAATGTGTAGCTACAGGTAGAGACAGGTGCTTGCAGTTTGGTCTCATTGTGCTGCAGTAAAACTTTCTCTCTGCAGAACCACAAGATGCAAAAACACAAACAAACAAAAAAAAGTGAGCTAGATGAGCTTTTAGAGTACCTCTTTTGAGTTTGAATCAATACTGGCTTCCCTAAAAGAGAAGCTCTGTAATGCTGACCATGACTCTGGATTATTGCATTTAGTACATTTAGTCTGTGTGAAATGTACTCGTAGGTTTGTTGTTTGTGCGTGATAGAGAAAGAGCTCCCAGCACGGGCTGCTGTTAGTGTTGTCAATTTTTTAAAACCTTGAAGCATCCTAATGTGTCTAAAGAGTGCTGTATCAGGGAGAAGCGGTCAAGTCGAGTAAAATTATTGTAAGTTGATATGTGAAGACCAGACTGTGTGTGTGCGTGTGTGTGGCTGTAAGTTTAGCCTGCAACGTGATTTAGAGATTGAGCTTTATGTCAAGCCAATTACTGCATCACAACTCTCCCAGTCAGGGTTAAGTGGACTAACAGAGAGGCATGAGGCGTAAATCACATCCCGACTCCAAGCGGGTCTGATGACAGTCATGGGGGTGGAGGGAGAATAATGGAAAAAATAAGTGCAGAGTTGGAACTTTGAATTTGGTTATAAAAATAAAATCCAATAAAGTGCTTTTTGGGAGTTTCACTCAATCAGATGTTGAGTGCAGATCACCTCGATGTCAATGGTAACTTAGTTGCTTATGTTTTCTTTTCATTCAGACATTTTTTGTGCCCACTGTTCTTTCTGCTTCAACCCATCTCAGTTTAAGGCCATCGCTCAGTTGAATTTTTTAAGTGTTTGGAAGATTCTTGATGGTAAACATCTATCGCCAGGATGTCCTGGATTCTTCAAAGCATGTTATTATTTCATTATTTTCAGCCTGGAAAAATAGAATCTCAGCCACATGCTAGGTTCAATTACAGAGGCTGCTATCATCAGGGAGGACGGCTCAGCAGTTCAGGCTTCATTAAAGAAGGGGAACTGCATTATTATTTTTTTAAGCGCTGCCAGTCAGACACATGCATATGCTAATACACAATACACAGATGCACAAAGAGCTGTGCTGTTGTATCTACTGCAAGAATGTACTAATGTGCTAATCATATAAACCAGACTGACCCTTTATAGTTTTTATCGTATGTTGCGATTGGGCTGGGCGATAAAGAGAAAATCAAATATTGCAATTTTTTAAAAAACAATGTTCTTTCAATTCAACCATGAACCGGTTAACCTTCTAAAAATATTTTTCACCGGTTATGCATGTCGGTCTGTAGGTTAATTTTGTTGTTTGTACCACCTGGGTCTGGTGATAACATTAGCTAGCAGTGCCCTCATTTGGCTGTTGGCACTAGAAATGCCATCCAGAATCAACAGCACTGCTGTAGAAACGTTGTGGCCACCATGAGGTTCCCCCCATGCCACTACGGAGAGTTGGGGGTTCATTCTTGAGCAAAAAAAACCCTTTAGCATTATTAACGATGTTGCACTGTTAGCAGCATCAGCATAGCTAGTTGTGTGAACAGTTAACAATGCTAAAGGGGATTTTGGCTCAAATGAGCTGCTCACTCAATGGGACTTACTGGTTATCCCAAATGCGCAGCAATGCTAGCGAACTCCCACCCGACCTGCGTGTTGTGCAGTGCAGAGCGACCAAGGCTACCTAACCAGTGCAGACCGGAAAAAAATAGAATAAAAGGCAAGATATTTATATCACAAAACATAAAAAATTCACTACCTCTTTATAGACAGCGCTTTGAAATGCAGCCCTAGAGCTCACTGAGTCAAAGGACCGCCGGACCAAAAGGAAAGGCTCATGTATTTCACATCTTTTTGCTTTTTTTTTTTTCCTTTAAAAAATTTAACAGCTTATTTACTGGTTAATGGGTGTCGGCTAGTGAAAGTAAAATTAACCCAAACTGGCACCCGTACTTTTATTATGAAACCCAAAATATAAGACATAATCTAGCCCCATATCATGATACAGTATTGATATTTTGCCAAGCCCTATGTTGAGTACAGCAGTCACTGCTGGACATTATGGAAAAGATTTTATAATTACAGAGCAGCAGAATCAGTACATTTTGAGTTTTAATATACAGTCTTAGGTTATTCTATTCAATTTGAAGTGGATTTTAACACTCCCATTTGCTCAGCATTAGTAGATTGGGGGACGATATTTTAACAGACCTCCCACAGATGACTAATCCCTCATATTAGTATGAGTTTCTGGACTTCTCACTCTCTTACAGTGCTATCTCTCTGATGATGTGTGTGATGAAACGAATTTCAAAGGTCTCACGTTGCAGCCTGGGCAGCCTCAGTGTTTTATGCTTTTACTGTTTTCATTCTGTTTTACAGATTCTGTGTTGGCATTACAGAGTTATCAGTTCCCATCGTGCCTTCGGCTGGCTTCTGTTGCAGACTACTGAATCTTACAAGTCAACAAACAAAAATGAAACAGTTTTTTCATTTTGAGTCAGTCGAGCTCCTCTCTTTTCTTCTTCTTTATGCACCCTCTGAATGTATAGCGGCTTAGAGGAGGGTTAATTGGATACCAAAGGTGAGCCGCTGCCGACACCACTCATACCGGCAAGCGCTAAATAGATGCAAATCACAGGCATGAAAATGGATCTTGGCGGTCATCTCGCACTTACCCCAGACGGATATTACTGCCACTTAAAAGGAACTGCATTAAACATTCTGATGCATTTCTTAGTATGTTCTACATTAAAGAGCTTATCGTCGCTGTTAGAAATGATGTATGACATGAAAGGTGGTGATATGACAGTGAAGGTTATTTCATTTCTTCCCAACGGAAGACGCACTCAGGAAATGAGCTCAGGCCTTGAGTGTTATCACTACCCTCAGGTCCAACAGTTTAATTTTAATGTATGTTTAGCCACACTAGCGGCATGGCTCTGGGGATGGCAATATCTGTGTTAAGTTCTGGCTGACCAACATAGAAATAGAATGAATAGAATGGACATTAAGCTATTTACTGCAGTCATTTGACCAATGCAAAAGAAAATGGCAATTGTTGATAGTTGTTATAGTAAAGACATACTTCAGTGGAGTCATAAAGTTTGTCATACTCACTAGCGTGAGAACTCCATTTTGGAATATTCTTACACCTATTTTCATTATTAAACAGAAACATACAACTGTACACCAATCCATGGGTCTCTCTTTCACCGAACTAAACCTAACATCAGTTGGTTTTGCCGACATAAACCCTTAACCCACCAAGTTAGATGTAAAGATATGCTGATCTGCACACTGTTTATCCCCAATGCCTCTGCCTCTCGGCTGTCCGCTGAGCAGCGGCTCTCACTCAGTCTGTGAAGGCAGCTATAGTACATCATGATTTGGCATTAATGCCAACAAAAAAAATTTGGAGATGACAGCAATATTTTCAAGGTAATGGAATGTTTTTTTGAAAATGCACTCAAATTTGTGTCCTTTGATCATTACTGCAAATACTTACCTCTGTGAGTTTTTGCTGTAAGACTGTTGACGTTGACTCTTTACAATGGCTGAAATGGCAACAGCACACACCCAAAAATGCCATGCTCTAATAATCCTGGTACATTGATTTTAATGGGAATGTCCATTCTACTCTCATTCTATTTCCATCCTGAAATATCTCAACATCTATCAGATGGATTGCCATGAAAAATTTATACAGACATTTATGGTTCCTCTAGCATCATCATGAGGCAATTTTTTTAAAGTGAAATGTCCAAGGTAATTGTTAAATTGATAGTCAGAAAATTTGGTACAGATATTCATGGTCCCCAGACGATGAATCCTGATCCCTTGACTATCAGTACTTTCTCTTATCCTGTGAAATATGTCATCCCCATTTAATTAACAAACGTTAGTCATGCTAATATGCTTCTTAAAGATAATGAACACGGTATTACTGCATTTTTATTGTAAGCATGTTAGCATACTGACATTAGGATTAAGTTCAAAGCACTGCCTCATAGTGCTGCTAGTGTTACATTTGTCGCATGACAGATGCTATTTATATGGCATTTATAGCAAAAATAAGAAGTAAATTTTCTTCCATTGAATTGATTTATTATGGTACATGTGCTGTTATGTTAATTTTTCACATCACTTCAGGATTACCAGAATACAAAATGTCTTCTGAAAATAGAGCTGTTTTAGTTGTCATTGGTAAGTCAGCTTTTTGCTCTATTTAAAGCATCTTCGTGTTACAGCTGTAATAGCAGAAGCCTCAATGATTAGACAAGCCTTTGAAACAAACCATGAAATTGATGACAAGCTAACAAGTAATCCACAAAATCCATTTGAATGAATAACAATCCATTCAAATTAGGGATAAAATTGACGCCATGCCAACAATAGAAAGTTAACTACATGCAACACTCTAAAAAGTAATTTTGCTTACATAATAAACTTACTGTATTTTTTCCCAGTATATGCAAGAAACTCTTTGCATGTGTGCTCTTATCACTGTGTGAGTGCTTGTCATTAATTGTATGGCGGGATGGAACATATGTTTATGTCAGTCTCAAGCAGTAATAGACAGCCTAAATTGAGATCAATAAGTTTTGAAAAACTTCATAAAGATACTTCTCTTAGTTATCATATTCTCCTAGTTTATTATTGAAGTACTTTATTTGGATTCTTGCTGTCTTTGTATTTTTTCTTTGCAGTCACAGTGTTCTGTATTAATGATGTGTCAGACTGCTCCTTCTGTCTATTTGAAAGATTAACAGGATTAATTTCTGTATTCCTAATGATTTCCAACGTCTGCATCACTGTAAATGTGTCAGCGTATGGACTTTTCACAGTGCTTCACACTAATGTGTACAAGTGTTTATGAACAACTGCATATTTCAAGGATCGCTGTAGTTCACCATAATAGGACAGTCCTTTCATCTCTTGCTCTTGCTGCTTTTGAATATGCGTTTCCTCATAGCGGCGGATCAAAGGCACCACTTACAGATTAAAAGGAAGACAGTATAAATATGTGTGTGACTGTGTGTGTGTGGATGCATCCATGCATGTGTGTCTGTGAATACTCATCATAAAAAGAACATCTGAGGGAACACTGATATGAGCCCCCTCTTTTTTTGTGTTTATCACTTTTCATCTGTTTGTCTTAATCCTTATCTAACTTAACAGCAGAGTTTGCAGCTCGAAATTATGACAAATCTGAAACACTCTCAGTAGTGGGGTAGAAAATCCAACATTAGCTGTTGGGTCTTTAAAGCTGCATGGAGTGATTTTGACCACCAGAGTGCAGATTGTAGACTCCAAAACAAACTGGAGAAACACAGATTTCCCATTTATGTCTTTCTTTTTATTTTTTTATTTTGTTATTTTTTTGCTGCTTGTGGAGTGCAAGTCTAACGTTTACTCACATTTTTTCAGTTTTGGTCCTCCAACTCCAAGAAAAATAACTGTCCCTTTGGCTTCTCAGATGTTTGTCTCTCCTCACTATCTATTTCAAATTCACGCCATTTTGTGCTAGACTGGTAGAAAACAAAATCATCTTGTGTGAGCTTGTGTGTGTGGAGGCACTTGCAGTTTTGGAAGCTGAAATGTTTTGTAGACTGGGTGTTGATTCTCAGTTGGATTGGCGCTACCCGCAATACTTTCACATTGCAGGAAGTATTTTGATTCACTGTTAAAGCTGAAGTGGAGAATTTTTTTCTCCCCCCTCTGGCAACGGCAGTTATTACAATATACTGTGTGTGTGCTTATAATGTAAGCCTGCAGTTTAACTTGATGCATCTCCCTGCCAACCAGGAGTGCTCTCTTTAAGTCTTTATTTTTTACCTTAATCCTTCCTCTGAACACCAGTTTTCTTTTTAATCTGGAGTATCCACTCCAGAAACTTCTCTGAAAACTTCATAGGATTTTCAGCCATGGCTTCCAAGGTACTACAGCTGCTGCTCTATCCTTTGCTTTGGTCTCCTCCCCATTCCTTTCCTGTAATTCAAACTATCAGTATACAAAATAACAGAAGAAAACAGAATAATCTACAGATGAAGCATTGAGTAAACAAAATGACAAGCAACCCTAAATAGAAAAAAGATGACATAAAGGAAAAAAATGAATCCCTCCCCCCTTTAGCTCTGGTTGGTTGGTGTAAAACCCATCACTTCCAGTGCACAGTCACAGTAAAGTTGCTACTGATACCACAACTCCATTACACTGAGAAATACAAAAAGCTTTCCCCTGGTGCCAATTGGCTGCATCAGCATTGTGTGAACTCTTTTGGCAAGGGCTTGAATGTAACAGACTTTCATTTATATGTAAAAGTCCCTTACTATAGCTTTAATATAATACACATACACATTGATAAAATAAACTTTTGTTGCCATACAGCTCTGTTGGTGCCTTAAGCTAATCAGCTTTTTCTTTAATTCATCACATGTAGAAATGTTTTAATTCGCTGGTAGCTGCATTACCAGCTTTCTTTCCATTTTTTTTTTTTAAATCCACTGCAATATACGGTATATTTTGTTGTGTTGTAAAAAGTATGGACCTTTCGGACTAGTAATGTGCTTGATGAATGACAGGGCGAGCCTAAGGAGGGAAGGTGAGGGGAAATTTTCTGACAGTGAGTTGTGTTGCTCGGTAACAGAGCGGCACAGTTTGTTCCTGCTTGTTAAGGACAAGACATGCCTGCATCAACGTGAAGCCAGTTTGCAAATACAGGTGAAGCCAGTTGGCAAAGGAGGTTAGAAAAAAATCCATTGAAACATGTTGAACTTTTTCATGGTGATGATTTCAAGAGATTTAGGACATTTTATAAGGTCTTTTCCTTTGCATTTATCTGATTTCTGTAGTGATCTGTAAATCTGCTTTTTTTCACCACTCAAAAGCTGTTTGAAAGGCTAGCAATAACACAAAATCAATATTTAGTTCAGATGCAATAATGATCTAAAAGTTCCTGCTGGTACGTCTGTTAATGGATTGTTCACTGCTTCTGGGAAAGTGACCAAGAATATTGGCCAAAACGGATGAGCAATGGTCAGAAGTGAGAATATGAATCCTGTTAGTGTTTTTTTTTTTTTTTAAAAAAAAGAAAATGGAGACATTGGATGGGCAGTGAGTCAGCTGTTATTTTAGTGAGACTCATTAGATGCAAAATCTGTCTCTCCTTTCTGTAATTCATTAAATCTAGATGTAAGATAAGAGAAGATGAGATACACTTTATTGTGCCTGGAGGGAAATTTCACTTGGGCTAAAGTGCAACACACACACACTCATTCAACTTGAAACAATATGTAGTCTTCATGAAAGTACACCACAGACATAATGAATTACATCTGACAAACATACAAACAGAACAGTGTTTCTGACACTTTAGGGAGTTCCCTAAAGTCGGATGCTTTTCAGGGTCCATGAAGGCAGTGCAGGCAAAACTCTTCATGAGTCCTTTTTTTCCTTAGCAGCAATTTGTGAACCTTCAAGATGCAGGGAGGATTATTTATCTGTTGATCCAGTCAGAGTTGATCAAGTTAGATCAATGGATGAGAAAAGGAGCTGCTGAGAAGGCAAATGAATGCAAACTTAAAGACCCAGTGCAATGAACAACTAAGTTTCGCTTTCACATCGCCTGGCATTCTACTGCTAGGTGTGTTCCCAGACTACGCTCTGCGCTCCGAGAATCTGGCATAATGCATAATTAATCAGTATATTCCAGTAGCACTTCTAAAAAAGTGTCCAGCTCTTAAAATAGAAAATTGTTTCATGGTGGCAGATGTTTTGATTGTGGCAGCCCGCCACAAGTGCATGAATGTGTGGGAAATCCTGCAGAGGACATATAAAGTATTGCACATGTCTTGAGAAAGATATAAATAGGCATTGTAGAAATGAAAAGGAAGTTATAAAATCATGCTATATAATGCATGAAGCAAAGCACAAGTGTCTACTTGCTTACTAAATGCATGAGTATAGATTAACCTCCTTTAGTTGTGTTATAAATGTTGGTGAAAAGAAAAGCTTGAAGCGGTTGTTTTACATTATTGATTCTGTAAAATCTACAGGACGGTAATAGTTCAGGTTTTCCCACACATTAATTTATTTGTGGCAGCCCACCACGATGACAACATCTGCCGCCAGACTTTGATTTTCTGTTTTTGGAGCTGGACTGTTCATTAGGTGTGCTGATTGAATATATATAACATTTGGATAATCATTTCATCACAGTCTGGGATTGGGATGGATGGGATGTGTACTATGGGCACAGATGGAACAGCAGAATGGCAGGCGTGGCAAAAGTGAAAATTAAGCGTTCTTGCACTTGGTCTAAAAGTTTGCAATTACCCACCTCTACAGCAGCTCCTCCTCTCATCCATCAATCTGATCTGATCTGATCAGCTATGTTTGGAGCAACTGATCAATAATCGATCCTTCCACTCAAACTCCACAAACTGCTACTGAGTTGAAAGATGACACATGAAGAGTTCTGCCTGTGCAATGAAAAAAACCTGTATTTAGAAATTTAGAGAGGGCACAAAGAAAAATGCACATGGAAACCCCAGAGAGTTTGCTGACCTTGTTCCCCTGTTTTCAACTACAACCACAGATAGATTATCATTCTGTGGCAAACACTGTTTTATATTCTTGGTCATGTGTTATATTTACGAGGTCTCTGGTTTGTGGTTTCATATTTGTGACAGTTATGCTAACTAACTCATTATTTGCCCATCGATTCAAATATTAAATGGCCAGCTCACTGCCTCCTGTCATCTTATGACCCAGCACGACTCACACAGATCTCTGAGGCGTGCACAAAGATGTTTAACATGTACATTTGCATCCATCTGTGGCTTTGAAGTCAAAAGGCATACTTACATAACATTTTTGTCTCCTTGAGTGCTGTTTGAGGAGTGTGTGGAGCAGCCTCCACGGGGCTGGCCCAGTCTGTTTGTGTTTGCCACTGTTCTCGCCCTACCTACCCCCCCTCTCATCTTCATTTGAGGTACTGAGCCATGGCAGACACCACAGAGGCCCAGATGAGCACAAGCAGTGCTCCTCTTCTTTTTCTCCTCATCTCTCTCATTTTCCTCCCACTCCTCGTTCTCCTGCTCCTCAGTGATGGAAGCAGCTGTTGTTTGTTCATTAACTTCTTTCAGGTAGCAGACATATCCCACAGTGTTTAAGTGGCAGGCTTGCGTAATCACACACATAAACACACTGCCGCACACACACACACACACCTTATTTTCCTGTTATCACACCTCTCTCAATCTTGCTTTTGCACACTTATTATTTGTGTCTATCCGTCTAATTAGACTAATTGAGTTTTCTTTGCTCTGAAGAGTCTCTAATCTTACGACACCACTGCTAAGAGTGCGGCTTTTGTTTGATCAGTCAGAAAGTCTAAAGAAGAGGAAAGGCGCAGTCAGATCAAACTGCGGGATGCGTATATTTTTGTACGGTCTCAAAACGATCTCCCTCTGAGTGAATCAAGGCGAAAAGGAAATGTCAGTCTTTTTAGGCCACACAGGCTCTGTTTCTGTGATCTTTACGTCTCTCTCCCCACCTTCCCTGTCCCTCTCGCAGATTCATTTGAAAAACTCTCTGGTGTACTTGTAAGTGCAAGTTCAAAGCTCTGTCACCATGTCCTCTCCTCATACATTCGATTGAAAGTGGATTGCATTTGCCCTGATTTCCACATTGAGGTCGTGATAGCGTAATGCATACCAAACAACAAAGTTGGACACAGTTGTGTTTGTGGATTTATCTTATAATATTATGAGTGGATCCGCACAAACTTTTCAGGACGAGGAAGGAGGAAACTTTTCGTATTGATTGATCAAAAGTGTGTGTGACTTGCGATTAAATGCGAGTAACTGTAGAACAGATTTATGTAACACCATCAATCTCTGTGCGCTTATACACAGAAGAGGCAAATCCTCTATAATTGGCCCTGTCAAACAATGCTTGGCCCCAAGAGATCTCATTTATAGCTTGACAGTTTTTTTTCTCAAATTTGACACCGTACTCTGCTTCGAAACTGCCCTTTCAGTAACAAATATGTGCTGACTGGACATGTGCTGTTGCAAATGTCACCCAAAATTAGTGAGGAGATTAAAGAAAGAGAATTGTACATCTGATGGCCCATTTCATGTACAGTAATGAAAATGTGCGCATCCCCTAATGTGAAATTGAGAGACTACAGACTACAGTTAAAGGGACAATTAATCCCCAAATTAAAAATGCATATTTTATCATCTTACCTGAAGGGCTATTTATCAGTCTGGATTGTTTTGGTGTAAGTTGCCAAGTGTTGGAGATTCGGCCGTAGAGACGTTTGCCCTCTTGTAAATATAATGGAACTAAATGCAGTTTCATGTTGGTACTATTTTTTTCCTACTAAGATACACCCGCCAATCATATCATCTTGTGATACGAAGTATGCATCTACTCATGGATGAGAGGCTTGTGCTTGTGACAGTGCTGGGAGATGTAAACATCAGTGGCATCATTCTCAGCTGAGCTGTAATGTTAGTTACCTCAGTGGTGCATACTTCCTTCTGCCGAGTGATAAGGTTGGTTGGGTATAGTCTCATTGAAAAGAAAGTTCCTACTTGAAACGGCTCACAACAAGGTCTGTGGATTATTTTGAGTAACCGGGTAACTGATATCTTCAGCACAGAGCAACTGGCCCCAAAACAATCTAGACTGATAAATAGCAATACGGGAAGATTTGATTTTGGGGTGAGCTGTCCCTTTAAGACAAGAGAAAAATAAGTGTTGCGCGTGTGGCCTCATGTCTTTCCAAGTGCTATAAGGAGCAACAAATATGGCTGCTTTTGGTGTCAAATCCTTTTTTCCTACAATATTATGGCCATATCCAGAGGTCAATAGATTATTTATTTTTGTAGAATAAATGATTTTAAACTTTTTAATTTATGATTGAACCTTGAGCCCCTGAATGGTAATTTCATTGTTTTATTGATCCACAAAAAATGTGAAAATGCAATGGAGAAACCCCTTTTAGAAACCCCTAAAAATGTCATTGTACTCAGGATTTCAACTATGAAAAATGGCTGTGATGACACCCATATAACAGATGACAGATGGTATTGTTCCAGAATAGATGCATTTTGCATTATAGCTTTTCATTTGACTGAATTGGGTGTTGAATGTATTCATTCTCCCATACTGATTTGACATCTGTTGTGTGTGTATCTGTACCCTAGCTTGTCCTCGATTGACCCTGTCCCCACGGGAAATAAAATGATTGAGTTTCATCATGCAAACTGATAACAGGCCCATCACTACAGGACGTGCGAATGTCTGTGTGTGTGTGTGTGTGTGTGTGTGTGTGTGTGTGTGTGTGTGTGTGTGTGTGTGTGTGTGTGTGTGTGTGTGTGTTTGTGTCTGTGGTGATAGTCATTGAAAGGAATGATTGCAGAGCACAAAATAGTGTAAATGACTTTCAATTTATATTTCCTCAAAACAACATCATAGAAATGTTCCAGACCAAGAGATAACCATCCGACCCATAAAAAGATGACGTTTATGCCAACCTAAAGTGAGCTAGACTGTCTGACTTCAGAGTGTCACTATTCAACTTTTACATTGATATTTGGTGGTAATAGCAGCTTGTTGTTTCAGATGTTAGATTCCACTGAGTTAATGGGCTTTAAAAACCAATATGTTGTCAGGTTTATGATGCCCTGTCTCACCTTGTCTCTTTTGGGACTTAGCCTTTAGTGCCCCTTAACAACCTGCAAAGGACCGCATCACTGACTTTTGTAGCTGCAACAATTAATCGATTAGTTGTCAACTATTAAATTTGACTCAGGTTTAAACCTGCCAGCCTGCTGGGACCCTTTTGCTTGGAACTTACAGGTTCTTTCTGTGTTATAGTGGGTTTTCTACGGGTCCTCCGGTTTCCTCCCACAGTCCAAAGACATGCAGTTAACCGATGACGCTAGCATTGCCCGTACGTGTGAATGTAAGGTTGATTGTTTGTCTGTCTTAAGGTGTCAGCCCTGTGGTAGTCTGGTGACCTGTCCAGGATGTACCCTGTCTCAAGCCCAATGTCAGGTGGGATAGGCCATAGCCCCCGCATCACTGAACAGGATTAAAAGTCAAAAAGTCTCTGATTCCAGCTTCTTAAATGTAATAGTTTCTGGTAGTTTACTCTTCTCTATCATAGTAAACTGAATATCTTTGAGATGGCAAAACAAGACATTTGAGGAAGTCATCTTGGGGTTTTTGAAACACTGATCGATACTTAAACCGTTTTCTGACATTTTACAGACCAATAAGCGAGTCATTAATAGAGAAAATAGTTGACAAAGTACTCAACAATGAAAAAAAAGTCAGTTGCAGCCCCACTGACTTCCCATCTTTTTGATCAGATTATGTATGCATTTAGATTTTCTGGTGGGGGGAATCAGGCATGACACCAAAATAATGTCAGGAGTTATTCCAGCTCAGTGAATCTGTAGAACTCAATTTGTGCCTCAGTTTACGTCTGACAGAAGAAATCTCATTAGTAGCTGGAGCAAGTTTTATATGGAGTCAAGTGTGTAGCTAATTACTGAGATGAATGATGAATGCTGAGATTTAATGTTAAGGGTTGTGTGAAGTGATAAAGAATATCAAATGCAGACAGACGCATTTCATAACATCTGCATCACGCTGTATCTCAGTCAGACAAAAGGAAGCTGTACAGCCGAGTTTACTCAGATCTGTAACAGTGCACTGAGGCGTTATCATATTTAGTAAATAGAACATATCTCACTAATTGGCCAACCAGTAAAAGTAACACATTTGGAGAGCCTTACTCAGAGTTTTGAAAATATCCTCTAAAAATGTTTCGCTTGTAGGTAGTTATCAGTTTTGGGAAAATTGATGAATAGTGCTGGTGACAGCAGAGCCTCAAGGCAGCTGGTGTTGTTGGTTGACTTTTTTAAAACTTTAGTGGAGGTGTGCGTGCTAAAAATTGAGGGACGTTCTTTCAAGTGGTCCTGATTCATCCTCTGGAGGGAGTAGTAGTACAGTACAGGCAAGTTTGGTATGTTGTGTACTATTCTGACTTCTGGGTTTACAATTATAGAGCTGGAGTTGATGCCTGAAGAGACACAAATATTGTATAATTACACAATATTACGTAAGCTGACATTATTCCCCTATGTTCTCTGTGTGAAAGTCAAGGGGGAACAAGCAACATCTGTGTTTGGGAGAAGGGAGAGAATCGGGTGAAGATGATTCATGTAAGGATTGGATTTTTATGGGGACGAGTAGAGAACATTGCTTTTGTCGCTGATGAAAAGAAGACATGTACCCTAGAGATGAAGAGAAACCATGGGGACCACAGGACACAGTCGCTCCTTTCAATTTTCTTATTTTCACCTTATGCCCAGCAGAGTGAAAAAAGCGGCTCAGTGCTCGTCCAGTAGGAAGAAAATTGAGCCCAGGAGTCTGCGTCATGCGCTAAGTTGTTGCTCTGTGCAAACCATCTCCAGGGAGTAAAGTGCTGTACGCTGATGACATTCATCAAAACTTGTAATGGATTCACAGTGGGAGCCTGAATATCAGATTCCGGTCATGTGCATGAGAATTGAAGCAGTTTAGACCAGAGTTAAAGTGCGCTCCTGCTGAGATGACACTGAGTCAAATCTATTCAAAATCTGATGGGTACATTGGATATCTGAGCGCTGTAGATTACACACCATAAAATGAGTAATTTCGCTCAACAATAGCAAATGGTTTCAGACTTGTGGCCCAAAATAGCAGCCTGCAGTGAATTTTAAGACAGTAACGTAAGTGGAGAGAGATGTATGAAGAGGGAAGTTGAGGGAAGCAGTGAAGAGGGAAGGGAGGAGGACAAATGAAGACAGAAGCTCCAGCCAGAGTTGTGCGTGCGTGAGTGATGGGCGAAGTAATTTAGCTCAGCACGACAGAAAACACTGATGCTATAGGCCCAGGCGGCTCTCCTACAGTAAACATTCCAGGAGGTAATAAGCCAACCGTCAGCCAGTTGTTGTGGTGATGGGAGGGGGTGTGTGCTCAAAGGGAGGGCGACCTGTGGAGGTTAGATATCTCACTCACCTTCCCTGAGCAATAAACTAACTGGGAGGAGTAGAGGGTAAAAAAAAGATGAGTAGGATGAAATAAAGGCACTGAAAGTGAGAGATAAAGGAGGAGGAGGAGGGAGAGGGGAAGAAAGAGGAGTTGGAGTGAACAGGAGCAGTGGAGGAAGACGAATATGACTAAGAGAAGGGATGAAAAGTTTATATGAGGGGTAGGATGGCAAAGCCGGGGTGTGAAAGGGAACACATAGGCTGTATAACCAGAAAACTGCACTGCAATAAAAAGAACTCATCATACACTTATGTGCCCACTATGTCAGTGTCATCGCTTCCTCCTCACTTTCTCGTATCCTCACCACAGATAAACTCTGTCTTACTGTGCATTCACTGACCATAGCCATCTTTGTTTTCGTTTGGCTTCTTTGCTTGGGTCTAAGAACCTGTTTATACCTGAGAATAACATGTGTTTCAGTGATCTGAACACAGGTGCACAGCCCAACACATCCCCATTTACATTTGTTTCTGTCATGCATCTCCAGCTGACCTCTTGTGTTTAGATTGTGTGATCGGGTATGTCACTTATGCTAGATGGTCAAAGGGTCGTCAACGACATGAAAAAAGTCTCACACTGTAGCTCCCTTATTTACAATCTATTGTCTATTGTCAATCTATCATGTCCAATTTCTTGACACATCCACAAGTGACTTTTCAAGCTTAAAACATCACATGTGGATCTTTCAATAATTGGTACATAAGTGAGCTACAGTGTGAGGTTTTTTTCATGTTGTTGACTGCTGTTCTTCTTGTCCAGCACCTCACAATACATTCTATTGCAATACTCAAGATATCATAAAACATTTAAAATTGCAATATTATTGTATTGTGACCTAAATATTGAAATAATATTATATTGTGGGGTCTCTGGTTATTCCCACCACTTCTCACGAGTCACATTCACAGTTGTGTCGGTACAGTTGAAGATATCACTTTTTCAGCCGAATTTAACACATCTCCTTCCATAGGGCATATGATAGATCACAACACACAACACACATGGAAATATGACACGTCACACAACAATTTGTCCAACCCGTCCTTGTCGGGGATGCATCAGAAAGATTTGTGGTCAAATGTGTCCCAGACCACCTTGGCAAGTGGTTTGAGTGATCAATTCACAATGCGTCTTGTTGGTAGTTTACATTTGTATTTAATCCTGTCCAATCAGATCACCCAGGACGCATTTTAACACCAGGTATAAACAAGGTCCAGAAGTGTTGTGAGCAACTATCCCAGTTTTTGTCATGTTGTCTGCCTTTAAAATTGAGACTAAATTAAGCCTCTCTCTTTTTAAAGCCTGCTACTTCTCATTATAGAAATTCTTAGTGTTCTAACAGTGATAAACCTTGAGTCTTGTCTGAAACTTTGTCTGTTTGGCCCTTGAATTTGAGGTACGTGGGCTGGAAAAGTCCTTGAGAAGTCCTTTAATTTGATGTTTCAGAAACAGTTGGAACTCTGATTGACAGTCATCCGTGTAACGATTGCCAGTATCAAATAGTCCAAACAACAATCCAAATATGTCCTTCACAAAAAAGAGTCCTTTATATAAATCCTATGATGTCCTCATGAAACTCCTTTAGAGACTGGTTCTAACTTTTTGTGATGAGTAATTGGCCCAATACCGATAGCCCCGGTGGTGAATGAAACGTGAAAATGTGTTCTTGAGGTGCATACCTTTTGTGGCATACTTCTGTCTTGCTGTAGTTGTGGATTGCAGGCTTTTCCTTGCTGTTTGCTTTTGTGCAATGGTTAATTAAAATCTTATTGTTTTGTGTCTTTTAATTGTGTTAGTCTCTTTTATACCATTTTGGGGAGAAAACAATGTAATCTTCCACAGTCCAAAAACCAAGACCCATCACCAACATGATAACTGAACTCTTGTGGTGTGGCATTTAATACCCACAAAAAATAACTGAATCTTTCAAAAACATGCCAAGAAATCCCATATGGGCTCCAAATAAATATTATTTATTTTTGAATCTCCACGGAGTTTGACTGATAAACAAACCTTTACAACCTTGTCAGAGAGTTTATGTAAAATATCCAGCCTGTTTGGATTTCAGATGGAAACATTTTGAAAATGACTTGACTGGGTACAATGGGAAGACCAAACAACCTTGGTTGCCAGCATGAAATACAGCACATATTATCACATACTCACTCACTCACTTACTCATCATCTCAGCTCAGACTTTATTGAACAGTGACTCAGAGCCCAACAGAGATGTGTTAGCTGTTTTTCATAAAATTCTTTTCAGTTTCTGCAGCCTCCTCTCCTCTGTCAGGCCGGAGGAGATTGGTTTGAATTGTTTGAACAATCAAGTCCCCTCACTGATTCTTCCTCCTCTTGACCATTCTCTGTCCTTTAATCAAAACATGCCCTGTTGATTATCTCCTCAGTGTCCTCTGTGTGTCTTTGAACTTTTTTTAAGTTTGAAGAATTTTTTTTTTATCATGAGTATTTTCACATAGGACAAGAAGCTTACATCACAAAAGTGCGACGTGATTTTGTTACATAACAAGGTCAATTTTTTTGAGCTTGCACCATAAATAAAGGCGTCCGCTAGTAGTTTGTATGTAATGGATGTCACATCACAATGACTGGACAGTGGCAGACCTTATTTACGCATACATGCATGCATATCCTGCTGGTATGAATAATTTTGATGCATGTGATAATTTAGCATTTTTATGACTCTTATTCCTCACCTTCCCATTGTGTAAAGGTCTGTCAGTGGTCAGTGTATGAAATCTTCGACCACCAGGACTCCCCAAAAGTTATTTTTTAAGCAATTTTAAAACAGTTTTCGAGCAGTTTAATAGTTTCATAGCCATATCACTTTGAGATTATAAACCTTTTATAAAACTGTGTGTTATGGCTTTGTTGTGCTGTAACAGTGTAGTGGTTGTTTTTTTGGAAACTCAAGGGCCTTATCTTTCCTCTCAACTGTTGGGCTGTTGTGAGTCCCACCCAGAGGTTCATCCCTGAGGGGCTGGACAGGAACTCGGTCTGTAGCATGTAGGCGGTCACACACGCCCCTACGCTGTTTGATGTTTTGTTAATGGCAATGTGAGTCATCTGTCATCACATCAGTGCTGCTTGTTCTCTGTATGCTGATGGAGTTGTTGATTACAGTGATGAGACGCAGAACAGAGAGGAATGTGGGTTATCGTCATTGATCCAAACAATGCTCATCAGCGGAAACCTTATTATATATAGATTTTTAACTGTAATGAAGCTCTAATTCTCATCCCGACGTCATCTCAGAATCCCAGCAGAGCTATCTGTAAGATCAATAGAGCAGTTATTTCAGGGTGCACAGAAACTGTCAGATTACTTTATCTCTGCACGCTCAGAGCTGAACCCCAACCAGCAGGTTCAGCGCGACTGAGAAGCTCTTCCCCTTCATTGAACAGTGTGAACTCAATAAATTGTCCCAGAGACACCCGAGCTGAACATAATGTCTCAGACTTCAATAAAAGGCGATTGTAAACAATATGTGAAGAGCGGGTCAGTTGTTATGAGCTCACAGTGTCCAGAGATTTTAAGGTCATCTGTTTTGTTTCTCTGAATGGTGTTTTTGTTTTTCTTCAGTTGCTTGAAGGCAAAGATAATGTTTGAAGTTGAGGGGGAAATGCAGGGCAGGATTAATATTTATGAAGCAAATGTATTAGCAAACAGTCCTTTTTTTCCCCTTTAAACCCATATTGAGTCGATATATGGAGCATATTAAAGAGAATGTGTGGATGGTGGTGATGTTAAATGTGTGACTTCACTAAATGACAAGGTGGATTTTGGGGCTGTTATAAGAAACTTCAGTGGAATGTTTGTGTTTTTGGTGGAGGTCGGGGAAGAGGAGGATTTAAACACACCCTTTCCCACGCTGCCTGTTATTCATCTATCTGTTTTCTCTGGTCCCTAAAAAAGAAACAATTGAAATGATTGAAAAATAACCCAAGGTAATCCCGTCAAGCCTTTGTAACTAAATGCTTTGCACATTTGTCTTTACCGTTGCTTTCTTCAGGGTATGATACCATCTGTTCTATACTAATTTTATTTTTGTCTTTCTCACTTTTTCTTCATTACTTTTTGTACTTATTCATTTAAGTATGTACTAATTCATCAAGATCTCCATTAATTTCTCTCATCTTGTCTCTTGCTACAGGCCAGGCCCCAGACCATAGCTGTCTTCTGTTTTTTATAGAACGATGACAATGAAATGTAACAACATATTAATATGATGACAGTCATTTTCTTCGAGGCTGTGTGGGTGTCTGCCTTTCACACATGCAGTCTGTCCCTGAAATGTTCCAGAACATTTTCTGCATGTGGTCACGTGTGAAAGGGAGCAGCTTGATATTCAGGGAAATTTATACCTCCAATTTTCCACCTCTGGACCAAGTATCATTTAACGTAACATTAAGCAGTAACATTGGAAGGACAAACCATTGATGTCTGAATATTGATCTGAATATTGGACCCCAAGATGCTGCATATGTAGTCCAATGAGAATAGTTTAATGGATGTATACCTCCCAAAATTTTAGAAAATTCCAGGGTATGTGGCCCTCTGAATATGCACCATATTGTTTCCCCTGCTGGCCCCTGCGCAAGTTCCCACTAAGCCCATAGACTTCACATTGTGATGACGTCACAGATTTTAAGTGGCTTTTCACGGCTTGGAAAGTTGGAAAGTTTTACAAATATAAAACCTCCATGGATCAAAAACTTACATAGAAAGAATCATAATTGACCTAGTTTTGAGATGGAGGCGTCCTGTCAATAGTTTAAGAGACGTTGTTTTTATAATGGAGGTCTATGGGTAAAATGCTTTTTGGGCCACAGGGGATTTTCTTGGGTGCAGTACTGCGAGTGGCAACTGGGAAAAATTGGAAGTTAGGCTGAATGTTGTTGCTGGGGGGCCTGGGACAAGCAAGTAAAGGACTATGTCCGGTCTGTCTGACGAAAGAACAAATCAGTGATCACAAGACTCCACTGATGACATATATGACTGCGACTTGGTTTCGGTCAAGCGTTTACACCGATACTTTCAAGGATGATTTTATTACCAACAAGCAATGCAGGAACACTGGCACCTGAAAATAATAACAAACATCTTCCAGGGGCACCTATTCACTTTGCCACAGTGGCCGTGAGTTTGACTCCAGCCTGCATGTCATCCCTTCTCTCTCACCCTTTCATGCATGATCTGTTCTAATTAATGAAGGCAAAAGCCAAAAAAAAACATACAGAAAGAAAGAAAAGAAATGTCCTACAATGTTGCCCCAAGATATTATTTTTTCTGTCAGTTCTTTGGTGGTTTCTATCCATAAATGTGTCATATTTCCATCTTCTGGACTGTCCTTCACACCATTTATCCCGGCATTGCCATGGCTAATGGGAAAAGGTAAAAATATTCCTAAATGCACTGCATAAGTGAATACTGAAAATCACCAACAGCTTCTTAAAGATTATCCCAGTAATTTACCAGTAGCCTTTTGTGGATGATGCTTCATTAGTCTGTGTGTTGAGAGGGAGTGTGTTGCACAACCTATTGTTAGTGTTTCAGATTTTCTGTCATCGTTTTTTAAATGTTTCATCCTCCGAATCCAACTGGGAGGTTTTAGTTATGACGTGCGATGGTCCATTATTTTGACATCAGCTTCATAGCTCCACATCCTCCTCCTGTGTTTTTGTTCACACAGTGGTTTTTCTACAGCAGGAAACAGCACTTTGTTAGCACAACACTCTAATTGGTTCAGTCACCCAACCTTTCGAGGCCCAGTTCTTCCCCACCAAACACAGCAGGTGGCGGGCTCACTCGTTAATTGTACTCCTATCTCTGCCCTGTTGTGGAGGCGACAGCAGCTTCAGAAGCAATAACGTCACATTTTCCCCCCCTACTGTGGTTTACTGGGGCTGTGTGCTGGCAGACCACCTACCACGGTCAAGATCTCCAGGTCCCATGAGGCAGAGCACTTCAAATAGTCGTAAGGAGTGGAGAGAAAGTGATAGAGATGCCCTGTGGAGGGAAGCAGTGATAAAAGGAAAGAAGGAGGGGCAGGAGTCTTTGAACACGAATGAAGTGAGGGTGATAAGGGCCCTCAGCAGGCCTCTGGTTTTAAAAATCCAGTCAATTCAGCAAGTTAATTTTCCTCAAAAGTTAATGACTGGAAATAATTTCGCTTGAAGAGGGCTGTTATCCAGGAATTCGCCATTTCCTGTCGTATTGGAGATCTCACGTTTGGTTGAACTGTTAAAGCATTTATCCTTAGGAATTTTGTTATATCAAAACTCTTTATTAACTATTTAGAGCCCGTATTTTTTCCAGCAATAGGCATTCAATTAATCTAGATTCTGTGATGACATCTCTATAAAAGTTTTCATTGTTTCATGTGTGGGACTTAGATTGCACAAAGTATTCTCAGGAAACAATACATGTATGTAACTCAGCGTTACTGTTTGTACTTTTATCTCATTGATATCTACCTCAGTGTTTGCTTTTCACTTTCCAACAGCCTTATTAGACCTCAATTAGATGGACAGTTCACCCCATATTCAAAATACATATTTTTTCTCTTACCTGTAGTGATAACTGCTGTAGAGATGTCTGCTCCGTTAATCAAGATAATCCAAGGACCTTGATGTGAGCAGTTTCATGTAGGAACTCTTTTTTACTACTAAACTGCACCAACCAACTGTATGACCACACAGAAGAAAGAGTGGATCTACTACTAGCTCACTTAGCACCACTGAGCTAGCTAACATTAAAGCTCAGCCAAGGAGGCTGGCAGTAATGTTTACATCTCGTGCTGTCACAAGCACGAGCCTCTTGTCCATCAGTAGGAGTGATACGGTTGGTGGATGAAGTTCAGTAGAAAGAAAATAGTTTCTACATGACATGGCTAACAACAAGATCTTTGATTATCTTGAGTAAATGGGTCATAATTTCTGGAAAGAGAAGTTGCTGCTCAGTCATTTAAATGTTTGTTTCTGTTTGTTTGTTTTTTGTTTTTGTTTTGGTTTTAATTTTGGTGGGGTTTTGGGTTTGGTTTTGGTGCTGTGAGCACCACAAGCCGACTGCCATCTTGTTTAATTATATTTGAGAGAAGGCAGACTTCTTCAACTCCAATAACTGCAACACTGCAACTCACACCAAAACAATTCAGACAGATAAATGAGACTGCATGTAAGAGGGAAAATGAGTATTTTCAACTTTGGGGTAAATTGTCCCTTTAAGATGCTGCTTGTGCAAAATTAACATTTTCTACTGCTGCTGGTTCACATGAGCATCATTCAACTGGCAAAACACAGGATGGCTTTTCATGTCCAAGCAGTCATATGTATTTTTAGTACTGATCACAGACAAAGTCTCTTAAACAAAACCCCAAAGCCACTGTGTTCATCTCATGCACAAGGATTAGCATCTAAGAGCCTCTGCTTTTTCCCTCAATCTTAAGGTCATCTCCCAAGTGTCTTGTAGACACAGAAAAACACAAAAGGCACACCAGAATCAATAGCGGATTATCAGGCAACAGCACACAGCGCTCCCAATCAATTTCAATTCCCCTGTTCGGGAGCTTACATATGAATTTCAGGATGTCCTTTTTCTTGCTTATGATTACAAAGATGTGTTTCGTGGCCCATTATTGAATCCCTGGAATAAGTTATTAGTGATCTGAATGACCTTTGACTCCAGTTGTCCTCTCTAATGGCAGCTCTGTCACATCAGCAGAGGTCATCTGTCAATTGAGTGGCGGACAGTGGCTTTGTAATTATTATCTTTTACAATTTGCAGTCTCAGGGACATGCCTTATTGCTTTGACTTTGCTTTTTTTGTGTTGTGCTCATTTCCAATGCACTCTACCCTCGCTTGCTGTATTTTTCAAGTAGTTACCTTAATTTTGATCTGGAGTGGTGTTGACATACAGAAGTTAAGATTTTGACAGAAACTAGATAAGTAAGTCCTTTACAAGAGTCATGTGGACAGGATTTGTCAGATATAAGTGCGTCATTCATGCAATGCGAGCACTGAGACCCCAGCATGAAAAGAATGACTTGCTTGTAATACTCATACCCTATCAGCAGGCATACGTATACGTATACTGTACACACAACTTATGTGTCAAAAATAAGTATGTCAGATGATTCTTTTCCTGGAAGACACATAATGTGAGATAAATGGAGATGATGCAAACATGCTTTTAAACAGCAGTATTTTGCCAGTGCCGTTTCATCCGCTATACTATTTCCCTCCATTCATCCTCCTACCCGACATTCAGACTGAGAGCCGCACTAACCTTGTGTGGACAAAAGCAAATTGTGTGCAGGATGTGAGGGCCCGTGGCTGAACCTACTCTTTGCTCTGCAGTAGTATTCTCAAAGAATAAAGGCTTGTATTACAGACTGTTTGAGTAGACCTTCAGGTGTAGAGGGCTACCACCACAGCACAATTGCACGCAAGAAATTAAATATAGGTATATTTGAATGCAGAGTTCTAGTGCCCTGTAACACAGAGAGCTCTTTCATCTTCTCACACCCACTTTGGCTTTTTTCCACAGTTTGACAGGCTTGTTGAGCAACAGAGTCTCTAAATACTCTGTCTGCCAGTGACACACACACACACACACACACACACACACACACACACACACACACACACACACACAAACAAAATTAGGGACCTAATCTCTTCAAAAGGATGCTGCCCTCCTAACAGGAAGAGGAGTGTCAGTGATAACCTCGGGCACAGGAAGTGACTTCATTGTATGTGGCCCATTTGTGAGAATTACAGTAGAATCCTGCAGCTACACTGATTTTTGTCTGGCACTGTAAAATGTAGAGAGAGGTAGAAAGTCTGGATTAAGTGGGATGGAATGAATCTTAAGTGATCTGACAGGGGAATAGCCTCTGGGCTTCACCGTAGTTGATAGATAGGTCTGCAAGAAGAATTCGGCTCTGGGTCTATTTGTGTATCTGTGTTTATGTGGCCATGTTTGTGTTTGTTCACTCTGGTGTTCATTTACTCTGTTTGTGATCCTGCGATATGGTTGCCCAACTTTATTTAAGCGGTATGGCCTCTGCTCCCTCTTGACATCATCTGAGAAAGCAAAACCGTTCTGTTTCTGCTTCCTCTCTTTCAGCTGGTGCTCTTTGACTCTTTCACATTTTCCCTTATGGCAGTCTATTCTCTGTTTATTTATTTATTTATTTTTCAAAGCCAAAGTGGTTTATAGTGAGACGAGGTTAGCTGCATTTGTTTGAAGATGTGATCAAATACATTCTGGATTTAGTATTCCTGCCTATCTCTTGGCTGTGTCTTTTGTTCAAATTGTCCTCTTTGAGTGGTGTCTCTTCTGTTTTGACTTCTTTAAGTGGATGAACACAGGACGAACTCTGCTCTACTTGGCTTAATCTTGGCAAAGGTTCTCCATTATCAGTTCAGTCCAAACTGATTTTTGCACACTGTGATAGATGCAGTGTAGTGTTGTCATTATACTGGAGTTTTTAACTTTTAAAATAAAATACCTTAAAAAATGTCCATATTTGATACTAACGGGAAAAAATAATATTGAGGGCGTAACATTTTAGATTTTTATTACAATATAAATATAATAAGGCTATAACATGACAATGACAACTTTTCTTGACTAAGAGAAAAGACCTGCAGAATGACTGTCATCAATATTAACAATAATTAAAATAAATGAATTAATTAATTTGAAAAAAATGAATTAAAATTGAATTCCCCTTGAGGTATTGCAGATGTTCAAAAGCCTCTGAGATTGTCACACATTCCGAAAGCAAAAAAAAATGCAAGTAAAACTCAAAACAGAATCCGGAAATCTTATTTTCTTTCTTCTTTTCCTCTTATGCAATTTTATACATTTTAAAGCAACAAATGAGTGTAAAAAAATATAGGTACAAACTATTCTTTTTGGATATAACTAAACCTGCAAATTATTCAACAACAGGAGATGAGATGATGTGTTTGTCAACACAGCTGTCGGAGAGAAGAGAGCGCAATAAAGTGCAGCTGGTATCAATATTGTGGAAAAAGGGAACTGAAACTGTTTCAAATATTTAGAATCAATATGTTTCCATACATTGATATATTAGAAACTCTAATATATGAATCTACAATGTACAAGTAGGTAACCGTAGCCAATCCCATCCTAATAATTTGCACCTGTGCAGTACTGGTGGTAGAAGCTCCACCTCATTTCAAGTAAAACACTGCACAGATAAAGACAGTGTGTGAAAATCTTTTCTATCTGTTCATGTAGAAATAAAATGCTCATCCTCAAAGGCAATTAGCCATATTGTCACCCTATAAAGTTGCTGTGGCGAACACATCCAGCAGATACAGAGCCACATTAGCTGGCTGCTTGCTGTGACTGGAAATGAGGTTCATGAGCAGTGAGGAGTGAAAACAGTAAGGTGACGGACCAGACCACCAAAACAATGAGCTCAAAGATGCTAAAACACTACATTATTCTGTAAGAGTATCGAATTGTGAAGCTTTAAAGCTAACTTTAATAAAAATAACGTTTTGTCATATTTGTTGAAACTGTTCCACGGAATAGTTCATCCGACATATAATCTGTGAAAAAACCATTTCACTCTGCCTCCTCATAGTGCTTTTAATGGCTTGTTTTTAGAATCCACAGACCTGAGGAATCAATAATGCAGCTGCCAATCTTGTCAATCAGTGCTCCTGAACTGTAGTCAAACTGGAGAACGCTGATCAAATATGGATTGAGATTCTATTACTTCACTGCCTGTTTCTTCCCTCAAATATTCTCAGAAACATATTTTAGGGCATAGTTTTGCTGTGAAATGAGAAAAGTTTGCCCCGGCGCTGAGTGGTGCTTGGTTTTTGCTTGACTGTTTTCAACATGACGGCCAGGTCAAAAATGTTGTCATTTTACAGCTAAACAATACAATAAAATATATTTATGAAACAAATTGTTGGTAAGAAAAAGGCAATGCAGTAACAGAATCTTGATCCGTATTTGATCACCACTGCCTAGTTTGACTAGTTAAAAAATAGTGATTGACATGATTGTCAGCTGCATCGGGGGCTCTTCGGCTCTGATTAATTGTTTTCCTTCAGTTGCGGTGGATTCTAGATTCTAGACCTTTTGTCACGGACGATCTGCTTCATGTACTACTGTGTGCATCCAGCGAAAGTTTCATCACATATGACAAGAAGTTATTTTTATAAAAGTTAACAAGGCTTGCGTAAAAAGTACATCTTTGTCAGATTTGAAGGCCAGGAAAGCTGAGTCAGTCACAACAACACTGACGCAACATCTCGTCTCCGCGGACAAAAAAGTAGAGCAGCCAGAGTAAAGAAGGAGAGGAAAGGTTTTTGACTCAGTTGACCTTTACATTATGTTACGCACCAATGTTTAAAAAAAATGTCCCTTAACTCTGTGTTATCCTGATGTTACATTGGATAAATCTTTCCAATTAAGAGCCTCAACCTTTTCTTTCCTCCTTCTTGCGGCTTTGTGGAGCTTCTTTATGTCTTTTATTTCCTATTTCTTCTCTCTGTCCTTTTAGTGCTCTCTTTCTCTCACTCTCTTTCTTTTCTCATATTCTCTACTCTGCTTTGATGACTTCTATTACTTTATCATGTATTTTTCATGTTCCCTGTCCTCCTGTTGGTTTAAGTGATCCTTGTTGTCACTGCTGCTCTCTTCTCAATCAGTCAACTTCTCTTTCCTCCCCTCTTTGTGCCTGAGGGATTGGAAGCATTACATTCTTACTCCTGTAATGGTCCTAATCCGCTTAGTTTAGTAATGTAGCCCAACATTAACCCCCACATCTCCAGCCCCAAGCTTCGTATATGTGTGTGATTACATTCTTAATAAGTGCTGTTTTTGTGAATGACAGTCTTTGGACTTGATTGCACAAACTTAGTATCAAAACCCTTGGTAAGCCAGAGTTGTCTCACAGAAAGGTTGTTTCATCTCTTATTTTCCCCTTTAATCTCATCTGCCACTCATGGTTGAATTAGTTATGCTTGTCAAATGTGCCAATTCCCACCAGTTAATTTCACATTCTTCTCTGGAAAGACCTCAAGTAGTATATATTTGTCGGCATACATCAAAAATGCAGTTTAAGGCCCTGGAGTATGTACGTATTTTTAATTAGCTAAACGCACTTCAAAGTGTTTCACTTATGAATATGCAATGTTGCATTGTATCTTTTCTTTTTTTTCTCACTCAACAGCCATCTGTCTGCGTGTCTTTGATGCACACCACATGTCTTCCCTGCTGTTCAAAATACAAGCACACACTCACACAGAGACATTACACAAAAACTTCCACATGCAGGTTTAATATATGGAATGCATTAATTTAATACTTGCATCTCTTCAACAAAACCCCACAGACCACAGCCTCTCCAAACAGGTTATTCATAGACTCATTTAAAGCGTTTAGCCTTTGTTCTATAGTAGGATTCGCAGCGCTTGCATAATGCAGTCCTCTGCGGGCTGATGGTATTCAAATTGTAGGATCTGAACTGTAACGGGCTTGAGTAGTTCAGTAGATTTCGAAGAAATTTAAATAAGAGCTGTCTAGGAAAGGTGTTGTACATTGATTAAAATGCATGAATAATGCTCTCTGTGCAGAAGATTATATCTGCCCTGTCCTGACCCCACAATCCTAAACTTTTTTTAAAAAAAATTATTCTTTTAACAAAACAGGCATGTTTTCATCACCTCAAAGCTAGACAGGTAGAAAGTTCCACTCGTGGAGCTCTATTCATTTGGGCCTCTGCCCTCACTTTATTTCTTTTAACCCTCCCAGATGTCCTTTTTTTCGTTTTATTCCTCTGTTTCTGTCATCTTACACTGTGCTTATTTTCTATGTTTCATCTTAGCAATTCTTACTTTTGAATATTTCTTATTTTATTTCTAAATTTTATATGAAGTTCTCACTTTCCTCCAAAACTTTCGTTTTTCCAACATGCTGTCTGCTTATACAGGCCTCAGGAAGTGGGTGTGTAGTTTGTCGAGTTAGTTTAGGGGGGAGAGAGAGAGGGAGAGAGGTAGAGAGAGGAGGGGAAAGGGAGGATACTGATCAAAATAATAAACAGCTGTGTGAAAGTGTGGGTCTAGTGGCCAGAGAGAGCAACGGAGAAGAGGAGAGAGCGATGTGGACACCAGCCTGGGTTTTTGTGTGACCCCCATGGGAGCAAAAAACCAAAGAAGAAACTTTTGAAGAAGTTTTCGTGTCCCAGAGAAGAAGGTGAACAAACGGGATGACAAACAGATCAACCTCTCCTCCCTCTCAAGAGGCAAAGAAAGATAATCAGCAGAGCTTCGACTTGGCCGGCGAGTCAGATTACCTACCCAGGAGCTAAACGCTGAGTCTTGAGGCAGCTCCCTGCAAACACGTGGCTCCAGAAAAAGAAGAAGGCATTCTTTGACTAAGTGGCCCAGTCATGGCAGTGATTAGGAGGGTGTGATAGAGCGAGACCAGACCGGGGCTGGAGACCCGAGGGGTGGGTAGTAAGGCAGACACTGAGGTGTCTCTGTCTCTTTGAGTCCGCTACCTTTTACTCAGGGGAACGAGCCGGCAAACCATGTGCCTCTTTGTGCTGCCGTCTCTCCTCTTGAAAGGTGTAGAGTTGTGTGACTGGCAGGAATAGAGTGCTTTTTATCAGAGTAATTGAGAGCAAATGCCCCAGCCCTGCCCTGGGTTGGACTGCTGGACATCGTGTAAACAGCTTCCTTCATGCCCAGAGGGGGAAGTGAAGGAAGGGGAGTATAGCAAAGTTGAAGGAGAGCGCCAGACCTGTCCTCGGCCATTCGGAGGTTTACATCAGCCGGCCCGTCCCGCAAGACACAAACCGTTATCTCCACTTTGCAGACCTCCACCCAAGATTTGTTGGATTTCTCCCCCAGTTTTAGCACCCCACTTTTGGCCAGAGGAACTCAGCTGTCAGCCTCCAGCCTCTACTTTGTCAAACCTCCAGTAGCACCAATCGTCCCGTTAATCCTAGTCCCACTTCTGAAGCATGACCGCAGGGTAGCTGTCAACTCCCCTTCACAGCTTGGCTGCTTTTCCCAAGAGGATGCTACGAACATGTGGCAGGATTTGGCGAGCACACACACAGGCATGCATGCACAACTGCTGCCAAGGGGTGTGTGAAGTGTGTAAATCGCCTGTTTTGGGACTGCTCCCTGGATTTGACCCTCTTGCATTTGAATTTTTTACCTGGTTTCTCTGTGGTTGGATTCAAGTTTGCTCATACTGTGGATTTAGCATTGATCCGAGCCCTGACTTTAAAGGTGTTTGTTTTGACCAGAACCACTGGAGGACTTACCTACCTGTGTCGACTCCTTGCCAGCCTTCCACCTGTATGACAGTAGAAAACATGTAGGCACTGGAGGGAGCAGGAGGAGTCCGTGCACGCGCTCCAGTATGATTGGCTTGAACTTCAGCTTGCAGGAGCTGCTCAGAAAGCTTGAACAGGTATATATCTACTGATTTTAGGATGCATTGTTGATGACAGCTGGGTCTTGGGCTTAATCCCAACATGTCCATTGCAACTACCACTCAGCCATTACCCCTCTGTTTTGCATGTTCCTTTCTAGAGGTAGGGTGTCCTGAGTCTTGTTGGGACTACATGGCCCTACAAGCTGCGTTTTTTCAGAGGCATACACCAAATCAAGTGCTCTGAGAAATTATCAGCATAAGCAACAAAAGAAAACCACAAATGTTTTTTTCTTTGTTCATTAAGATTTGAAATAATTAATAGCCATTGTATTATATTTGTTTAATGTCAGTTCAATATATTGTGCTTCTTTTCTTATAACAAACACAACAAAAAGAATTGCTAGTATGCTAATGCTAGCTGGCTAACATTAAACCATTTTCCATGTTGCATCCCCCTTTATAAGGCATATAACACCCAGAATTTTACTAAAATCCAGCAGCTAAATTGCTGCACTTGTTACCGCTCCTCTAACTTTAGTGCATACTGGCAAGGTAAGAGCTTGGGTTGCTACCACAGAGCACCACTGGTGGCCTTGTAATGAAGCAGTGTTCTTTTCTATTTGATGACGACTTATCTGATCAATTGATATAATGAAACTTAGGTGGTGAACTAATCGCAAGTGTCCATGATTTTCTATCTCTATCAGTTAAATGGCAAATGCCATTATACCCTTAGTCACGTCTGTTTACATAAATGCCACCGATGACAATACTGATGATGTGTGAGAATCTTGAAGGGTTGTCCCATTTCACAGATGAAGATATAAGCCGCTATGCCTTTTAACTCTGTTCTGTGGCGGCACTGGAAAACAAGTGGTGATAGTAAAATAGGAAATGGATTGGGCTTTGGTCTCACAGTGGCTTTTTGAATGCAGTCTTTTAAACACCATGAATACAAACAGAGTCAGCGTTCATTCTCCATCTCCCCTTGTGTTTGTAGTTGTGGACCTAATGTAGTCAGCTTTATGAGGTCTGAGCAGTCATTATTGCACTCATTAAAACGGAATAATCGGTTCTGGCCTGCTTTGCTAGTTATTAGAGAGCGCTACCATGCAGAGAGAGAATTAGTATAGAATGAGACCCAGAGCCTTGAATTAAGCCTAATTTGTCAAAGCAAACCTTTACAGTAATTGTGTCATTACAGGCTAAAGACAAACATGGCTTTGCCCAGTGAGGGTCATTCTTTTTTGTCAATGGGAAAAACTTATTTAGGGCAAAATTATCATCAAAAGAACAGTGTGTTTATGTTTATTTTGCTTCAGGCACAGCTTAACTGTGTATTTAATGCTTTTATCCTTCATAAAGCTCTAAGTAGTAGTTGTAACTTCAGTTGCCATGGGAAAGTCTGTCACATCGTATTTGCAATCCAACCAGCCCAAAGTCGACGAATCTTTATCACTTATTACAGTGTGCATGATATTCAGAACCCATTAACCTTTCTGCTGCCTTTCTTTCTTTCACACACACATACACACACATACATACATAAACACCAGCACATTGATCACAGAGGTAGTGGTTCATTTGGTTTAGTTGGTACAGTAGCTGTCTGCTTGTGTAATGTACTGTACAGTTTGTATGTGTGTGTCTGTGTATGTGTGTGTGTATCTGGTGTGCCACTTGCTTACATAAATGCAGACCTTTTTTTACTGTTTCCAGTAGCTTTACAATTAGTTTAAAGTTAAAGGCTGACTTGTCTGTGTGTGTGAGTGTGTATGTAGGTGTATGGAAGCCAAAGAGCTGAATTTGAGATTGTTTTGCCAGGACTAAAAGCCCTATATTAAGTTAATTTCCATCAATAAACCATAAATAAAACATGAAATAGTGGCAAACGGAAGCTTTTTATAGCTGATATGATGACCCGTGGAATAATGTGTGTGTGAGAGTGTGTGTGTTAAAGAGCACGAGACAGAAAGTGATCCATCCTCCCCAGGATACACACTGACTTACATAAACCACTGGCTCAAAGAAGTCTTTCAGTGGGTGAGACGAAAATTTAAAGGGAGCTTTGTAAATGAATATATGAGCCTCAGTATGCCCACACAGGCTGTGTAGTGTATAAGTGTGTGTGTTGGTGTGTGTGCAGTTAGTGTTAACTTCCAAGGGAAGTAGAGGTGTTAAAGAGAAAGAAAAGGGAAGCACTTGGGAAATGACTTGAAACACAGCCAGCTGGCTTAGTGACAGAATGACTGTCTTTTACTTTTTGCCTGTCCTTCTGTCTTTCTTTTCATCTGTCTGTCTCTCTCTCTGTCACTTTCTCTCCTCTATGACCTTTAAGAGGCATTTGATTTGTGTCAAAAAGCCAGCGGGTGATTATCCTTGCAGATCACAGTGGAGGGATTTGCTCCAGCCTTTGTGAAATGGCTATTGGCATTCAGTAAATTGCAGCACTGTGCCATGACTGTGGTAATTGATAGTTGTTTCGTGTGTAGTCTGGTTTTACTGTAGCTGGACTTTGTTTTGTCAGTTTTCTCTAGAAGGAGCTGAGCTGTGGTTTCAGCTCATATAGGACTGTAGAGTTCAGAAGTAAAACAGGCGTAACATGTGTGACGTGTAACATTACAGCGTCAGCATCTAGTGTGATGCATAATATATACATCAACAGCACTTTCAAAACATCATTCACCATCCCTTTTAAATGATGGTTGATCTCATCCTCTGCTTGGAGGGTAAGGAGCTCCCAGACATCATTGTTTCCCCAATTCGCTGACATTTTCAACTGCTTTTCTTTTTCTTTGAGTTGGGCGCTAACTGCTGCTAGCTGCTCCCAATGGTGGGCTGCACACAAAACATGGCGTCAATGTGTCATTACCGGACCCAGCCATGGTCCCTTCCTGCTAGTTGTCCCTTTTACACAGACACTGATTAAGCTCTGTTACTACCTCTGCTCTGGGTGAGACAAGTCTCACATCCTGCCATCATACCTTTTATAAAGAGCGGCAAGACATAATAACAGCAGGACATTCCTGCTTTATAATCATCTCTGTTACCAGACTGACTGCAGTGTGTTCATGGCATTCTGGATGTTTATAGTAATCTACAGTTTCTGGTTTTGGAATGATTAGATTGCAGACTTTGTAACAGTTGCTTTGGTTGTTTTACAAATTGAAATTGAAAAACCAAAGAGTCGGTGAGTTCACTGATGTCTTGAGTGATGTTGACGGTTGTGTCCTGGAACGTGCTTCACACTCTGATTGGTTCCATCTCTCATGCACTGACAGCTTGGGTCACAGTTGTTTGGGCCTACATATCTTAAAGCTCAACAAAATGGCTGCGTATGCACTCCTACCAAACATGGGCAGCACCACCTCTGCAGCCGCCTCTGAACAGCATGTTAGCAGTATTTATTTGCCATGCAGTGCAGGAACAGGACAGCATCTCACATTTGAACTGTCATACCAGTCCTTCACCATAAAGCACATGCCTCTTCCTCTTCTCTTCTCTGCTCCATTGGATGGACATATGGACACCTGGTTGAATGACGCTGTCCAGGATTTAGCTGACAAAACAAAGCATATTATAGTTCCTAAAATTCTGTTGGAAACTGATGCAGGCACAGAGTTTGTCCAGTTTATGATCCATTGCCTGCACTGTGGCTAGCAGGATGGATGTAGCTATTTGTGACATGTGCTATTTGACTGGTAATGAGCAGTCACTTCTTCCAGGCACATTGGGTAAACTGTATCTAATTTACAGACATTTTTAACTCCGAGCACATTTGCTTCATTTACAGATTTGTGAAAGCTGAGAGGACTCATTTGAATTAGAGTTAATAACCTCTTTTTATAATTGTTAATTTATTTTAATATTGCAGTGACTAGAAGAAAACAGTGCAGCAACATTAATTTCAGTTTCCTAGATAAGGCGGTTTTGCAGTAATTGTAAAATGAAGAGGCTGATTGCATACAGTAATGTCCAATCTGCAATGCAACAAGAGGGATACACAAGCAGCAACCACAAGCGCTGAAGATGGGTCATTTCACACACAATGACCAACATATTTTTTTTATTAGCATCTTGTTGGCTATAGGTCTCATTACACTTCTCTTATCTCCACTCATTTTGTCCCATTTGCAAGTCTGTGTCTGTGCTGCAGGCAGTGTTACAGTCATCCATACGGTATTGGAGTCTTTCCTTTATCTGCAGTTCAAATGTGTTGAACTGAGGGGAGTCCCACTAGAGAGCGAGAGAGAGGAGAAAATGGAGCAGTTTTACACATCTAAAAATAAAACATTTGACAGGATCCTCTGCTTGCGTCATCCCCCCTTGTGGTTCCACCCTCACACACAAACACTCACATATATCCTTTGAGATGTAGTTGTGTAATAGAGCTGCCTCGTTAAGGACACTCAAACACACACACACACACACACACACACACACACACACACACACACACACACATGGAAAAATTGCACTTCGTCACAGTATTGAATATAGTGGCTTCTCACAGCCGTGCACACATATAACCACAGTACTTTGGAATAGCACTGCAATACATTAGCATTGCATACCGTATCCCAGCATTAAATTATTGCAAAGCTTGCTTTGGTGTAGCCCTGGTACAACCTAATGCAGCATTAGTATGGAGGCAGACGTTGCCTAGGGACTTGCTTCTGGTTGGGGTGGGCCTTGGAAGTCAGTGAAAGGGTAGAAGTTAAAATCTTTTTAGTCAAAGAGTCAAAAACTGCCTCAAGGGCATTTCATGAAAATATAAACTTCTCTGCCTTCTGGAAATGTTGTGTGCAGTATGCTGTGAACTCCCTCAAGACTAGCGACAAAAATTTAACTTTATTTTCGCTTCATGAATAATCAACTGTGACAGCCTAGAAGACTTTGACGTCCAATATTGGTTAACTTTATTAAGACCTCGCTGTACTGCTGCCCTTGACTATGCATTTGCTGAGACAAAAATGATCACTCATGACAATAATCCTTTGTCTTTTTATTTATAGGACATCCAGGCTGAGATTGATGCCCACAATGACATCTACAAGAGTGTGGACGGAAACAAGTCGAAGATGGTCAAGGCTCTGGGCAGCTCAGAGGAAGCTGTGTTTCTCCAACACAGACTGGATGACATGAACCAACGCTGGAGTGACCTGAAGGTCAAATCGGCAAACATCCGGTCAGTTAAACTCCATACAGTATTTGCAAATGGAAATGTTTGTTTTCTCTAGTGTTAATGGCCACACTGCTCAGATTGCAGTTTTCTGCTCTTTGCTGCTCTCAAGTCTGAAGAGAAAAAACATGTAGACTTAAGGTCCCTGCCTTAGTTTGCCACTTGAATCAACCAGTGACTCACATGTTGCAGCAGTGAGTTTCTAAGTGTAATTCCAGTGTAATTCGCATATATTAGATAAGAAAACAAACAAAAAGTAAAAAAGAGAAAGCTCAAGACCTCAAGGTTGCAAACACCAAATCCTATTTGAAATGCCAAGCACTTAATCTCCAAGAAGCCGTAAGTATTTCTAAAGAGGTGAGATTTTCTCTCCACTCTAAAAAAAATGTCCATTCCCATGAAGCACAAATTAAGAGTCAGCTTTAGTTCAAGGCCACTTCACTCTGGCCCTGTGTACACCTCGTATTAACATGCATCCTCAGTGATTGGATCTCAAGAAGGAAGCTGTGAGCACGGGTGCTATTGCCCTTACCAATGCATCTTGAATTCAGATTGCTCAGACAACATTCAGAGGTGGTCTGGGCAGCATATAGCCACTTTCTCTCAGCAGTGTTTACTCTGATATGTCCTGGGACACAGTAAAGTACCGCCTACTCCACCGACATCCTTGGTTATCTCACTGGATAAGAAAACTTTCTGATGCTGCTGTTATACAGGTTTAACGCAGAGCTCATGGACTGTCTCTGGAGCTGCCTTCTTCCCGGCAAATGATCAGCTCAGCATCTGCCTGGTTAGCACAGGCTAACACATCAGCAGCTGTTAAACAGTTCCAGCAGAGTCATACCAAAATTGAAAGGGCTTGACTTTTTCATTACACACATTATTAACAGTTAAGAAACATTAGCTGTGATCCTAATAGTTAGCCCTGTCACTTCCTGGTGGACTCACACCAACTATCCACAGTACGGAGCTCACACTCTTGCAGCAGTATTCTTCTAGCAGCGCTCGTGTCATCATGATTAAGAAGAGAGAAAGAGATCTGAGCAAGGATTTTGAAAGATTTTACTCATTTAAACAAAGGCTGTATGTGTGTGTTTAGCACAACAAACCTCCCGCTGGTCAAAAACAACAACAATGCATTTGGTCTTCTACAAACAGATTCAATCATGTGTTTATCTGCATATAGACCAGGGAAGTAAGATTCAGTTACCAGCAATCACTCAAGACTCATGTGAGAGAGACAGAGAGCTATCCACATGTGACGGGATCACCCAAGATACATGTTAACAGCAGCTCACCTATACACTTCACTTTGTGTGTAACTTAAAATGTACTGAATCTCCCTTACTGTTGACTGAGCATTCAATACTCTCAGCTCTTGAAAAGAAAATGTTGTGTTCGTGATGGACTTACACGTCTTGGATTCAAAGAAAACCACGTGACATACAGCTTGTTGTGGAATATTAAAGTAGGTTACTGTTTTTCTTGTCAGCTGTACGGATACAGTAGCTCTTGTGTTCCTCATGTCTCCTATGGATCACGGGGATAAAATACAGCTCTAAAAGGACACGAGAGCCGCCACAGTGGCACATAAACTTTTGAGGACAGAGACAATGCCGCGTCAGCCGCAACCTTGGCATTAATAAAGAAGATTGGCGATGGGTGGGGATGTAGAGGGTGAAGACAGTGAAGGTGGAAGTGAAGTTGACAGGGCCAGATGGAGATGTTCAAAGACAAAGAAGAGGAGGGGGTTTAGAGAGAAGCAGCAGAGGAGCACAACAAAGCTTTGAGGGCAGGGGGAAAGGTCAGAGAGGCTGAAGAAAAACTGGGGAGAAATTTAAAAAAAAAAAGAGGTGGGGAGAGATTCTTTGCTGGATAGAGTTGGTGGGTCAAGGTCAAGCAGTGCAGACATAATAGGTTGGACTTGTTCCACAGGAAGACAAGAGAGAGGAAAAACAGACAGTGAGAGATCTGTGTGTGTGTGTGTGTGGGAGGTGGGATACTGTGTGTGTTGATTGTACTGAGCCCATTATGCCTTAATTGCAGTACATGTGTAATTATGGCTAACTCGGCGAGCTGAAATAGGAGGTCTCTGTACACAGTGTTCAGATACATTATGGTTGGAGGAGAGGAGAAAAACAAAAGTGCTTATCAACACATAATGCATGCATGCTACCACCCACACAATTAGTAGACTGTGTACCTACACCAGAAGGGCAGCAACTTCCTTCCAGTGGTCAGGCTTTTACTGGTGTTTGTTGTAATAAAGGCTTTTTTGTTTATTTTATCTTTTATGTTTTTAGAAGCCAAAAACATTTTATATAATCAGTTTTAAAAAAATAAGAGGATGTATATGGCATAGCCTCTGTATAAATACAAACATCTAGTGTCTAATAGGTGCTAGGTAAACATTTGTGTTGCAGATGTGTCTTTTAAAAAGTAACATATATTTTTCAACCTGGAACCAATTTCTCTATGTTTTTGTGTGTAAGTGATGGATGGAAACAACAATTTTTAATAATGGTTCAGTATTGAGTGAGACTGCTAATCAGGCTTCAATGTATCTTTAATGGTCAATGAGACAGGTGCGACGGAGAGGGACAGATTGACCAAAAAGCTGCAAAAGGTGTGCTTGATGAAGGTGTTGTACTTTAACGTCACAAATAAAAGTGATATTGCAAGTTAGATGGGAGTTCTTTTGCAGCTTTTTGGCTATTTATATGCTACATTTGCATCTGCTACATCTGCTTATTTAAATGGAGTCTGGTGGGTTTGCTGATAGCAATATCTAGGCTGTGTCTGGTTAAACAAAAAGGATCTTACTCTTTAACAAAAAGGACTATCTTTCCAGAGGTCCTTTCTATAATGTTGTCAGAGACTTGAAATAATAATATGAAACTGTCTATGGCAAAAACAAGCACAAGCCAAAACAAATGCCCCAAATGGTTATATTGCAGCTTGTTTTGCAGCTACCAGCAAAAGTGCTCTCACTTAATACTGGACCGGTTTCAAAAATTGTTGTTTCCATTAGTCATTTAGACAAAAATAACAAGATAGAACAGGATCCAGGTTGAAAAATACAGAAGTTACTATTTAATTAAACTTAATTATCAGTATAAGACTATATATGCTTCAACAGGGAGAGATGAAAATGCCTACCTCATAATAACAGTTTGAGTGAATCTTGTGTGTGTTGGCAGGGCCCATCTGGAGGCGAGCGCTGAACGCTGGTCCCGCCTGCTAGGCCTCCTGGAGGAGCTGTGGAGGTGGATCTGCATGAAGGATGAGGAGCTGGCCAAGCAGATGCCCATCGGAGGAGATGTCCCCACCCTGCTGCAGCAGCAGAACCACTGCACGGTACGTTATGTCGCCACAGGCAATGTTCCTGCCACGCTTTACAAGATTGAGCATACCTTGTCCCTCATTGTTTTCTTCAAGTTTAAAAGTAGTTGAACTTTTGAGTTTTTCATAGAAGAGTATGCGTTTCTGCTGTATATGTTTTAGTACTTTGTAACCATACTCTCAGCTCTGTACATTTAGTGGCTGGCATTTTATGTACAGTAAAAAGTAAGACAAGTGTATTTCTATATATTTATTTATTTACTGTCAAAATGTCTTGTTAAAACAGCGCTAATATACAGTGCATGGTAGGTATTATAATTTAGAATAAGTCTGCTCCCAGACTCGACCAATCAAAACAAACCAGGATTAGTCTGACTGATACTCATTCAGGGGGCACAGTGTCATTTTAAAAAAGTTTTTAATGAGCTACCTTTGCTCTGCATTGTTTCTGACCAAAGCTGGTAACCGTGGTCTTCTAAACAGTCAGCACTAAAACCACAGGAAGATTTTGTTATTGTAATGTAGCAGCAGTAATCACCCTGACATTGTCACGCATCAGGCTGGTCCACACCATTGCTATAGTAAGTTTAGCCAAACAACAAATTGCAGCGGTCAAGCATAACCCAAGCATGATGTTTTATGATTATTATGGTCATTCAGCAGTCAACACGCACAAAACTTGTATTAGCGCAGAGTTTAAGACCAATATAAAATCACTGCTACACAATCAAGTGTTGTTGTTCCCTCTATTTCATTCCCAGAAATATTGTTATTTATCACCCTCATACCACACTGTATCATTTATTCTAACAAGTGATCAATACCTTCATTGTGCCAATCCATTCACACCTTTGTCACATCACTGCTATTTGTCATCCATATTCCCCACTGTATTATTTATTGTAACCACTGGTTATTGTGATAGTGCATTGGCGTGTAATTGCTTTCAGATAGATGACTCCCCCTGTGGCTACTGTTTACTCCCAGTCCGCTGACCGCCAGTACTGCTGATGTCGCTCTTGACATCGTAATGCGTTTCCCTGCACCCATTCGCCACCCTATTATTTTGTCCCACAAAACGCCTTGAGAGTAAACACATGTGCTGTTGTGCATGGATGCAGGATCCTGGACACACTGAGACAGATCAACACACACACATTCATCATATTTGTGTTAACATAGGCACATCATATCTGTGTGTACCGTAAGTATCCCTATGTATATGCATTCACTTTAAGGATGTGTATGGTTTTATTACAGTTTGACAGATAGTTCTAATCACAAGCATTACCACATTTTTTGTAATTATGCTTTATATTACAAAAACTGTTTTAATTACAATTTCATAGACACACAGTTTCCAAAAAAGCTCAATACTAGTAGCTAGAAGGAGAAGAAAAAGGAATAAATAAAAAATGAAAAAAAAAAGTATTGAGATGAGAAGATCAACCAAAAAATAATTACACATTAAAACAAATCCTTAAACCTTAGGAATTCTAAACCTCATCCTAACCTCCATCAAAGAAACAGAGAACTAAGGCTTTGATATAAAAATAGTGTTCTTCATGCATCCTCGAGGCCTCTAATTATAAAGACAAACTATTGAGACTAGCAGATAACTGATCTACTGTAGAGACAGAGTGGGGCTCTTTGCATCGGCAGACAATCAATTTCTTGGCTGCTGTAATGCCTGCTAAGTATAGTCTTTTAATGATTTAATGAAGAATCACCATTCAAAGCAGAACAGATTATGTGAAAGAAAAGTTTTCCCCAAGATCATGGTTGAAAAATGTATTATATTTTCAAATTTTGCTGCCAGGGTAATGCCGGATCCATATCAAAGTACTTTATCCAGAGAGCAGATGACTACAATTTGAGGATGATGTGGCCCTCATCACATGTTTGTAAAGAAAAGTGATGTATGTATTTAGTCATTATTATTTTCACTAAAACTTTACTATTTAGAACATTTCCGCATATAAGTAGTGCTCCTGGGAAAGTGTGCATTTGAGCTCTGAATCCTTCATGAATTTAACGTAACGGAGGTTGAGCAATTGATTTACAAATGGTCAGTTTGTGTGTGTTGTCTTTAACATAGTTGTGCACACGCAGTTTTCTTTGGATTAGTAAGGTAATTTCAGTTTTTTTCCACCTTTACTTTGAAATCAAGTTGTTTTTTTGATGATCTGTGTACATTGTTGGTTTGCTTATTGTCTGCACGCCTGCTTATTGTCTCCACTGATTCCTGTTGCAGCCATGTCATCATGTTCTCATCATTTTGTGGGGGGAGGTATTCCTTCAAGAATCAAGGATTTTGTATCTAAGCTTCAGGTCTGTCTGTGTTTTGAGCCATGAGACATCGAACAACTGTCCAGGTTAATCAAAATTTGTCCTCTGAGGTCTGAGATGATGTTGAGGCGCGCTCTGCGTCTTGTTCTCATCACCTGACAGAGAACAGAGACAGGCCTCAACCTAGAAGATCAGACAAGGTCCATTAGATAAGGAATGGGACTGAGAGCACACAATACCCTCAGGAGAATACAGTACAATCTTCCTGCATCTGTACATTCACCTTCCTTTTCTCATTACCCTCTCTCGACTCTTCTGTCTCGTTTTCTCCTCCATGGTGTCTGTCCTGCTATTGGTGTCCTGGCGTTTGGATCTCCTTTTTTCTCTCACTTTATCTTCTCTCCATTCCCTTGCTCATCTCTAGGTCTTCAGCTTTGAGGAGACTGGAATAAGAAATAATGGAAAAAGGGGAGTTGAGGGCTCACTTTTCATTTTGACTAAGTTATACTTTTCCCTTCGCTTCCTTCTCCTCTGTATTCTTAATAGATTGGCCTGGAGGTCTCGCCGACCCTGAGAGGGATGAGGGGGCTGAGCAGCACAAAGAGCCAGGGCTTTGAACACGTCATGCTCTATTACTTGCTTACATCGACTCACACACACAGTTCCCCTGTGCTCACACAGACATACACACACACAGTCACTCAGAGATACACACTAGTTACTCTGTCAGTGTGATGGGGGAATGTGTGTATGGAAATTGGTATCTATGAGGTAGGGAGGGCTTAGAAGGGCTAAGTGGAAAAACCTGTCTTTTTCCCGTTTTCTCCTCCTGGGAAACTTGGAGAGATAAAAGAGGAAGGCTAAGCCACTTAGCCCAACAGAGAGCAACGGATATTGCTCTTATTAAAGAATCAGAGGGAAGAAAAATATGAGAGAGCAATGGTCTGAACAGTTGAAGAAAGTGACGGACAGGGAGCGGAAATCGGAGACAAGTTAAGAGCTTAGGAAAAGAGGAAGGAAGAGGATGCAAAGAGGTTTATACGTGGAAGAAGGGAAGTTATTAGAGGTACGAACCAGACAAATATGGTGCACGTTCACCTGTCTGCAGGGCTCGACAGCAACTGTTGCCAGGCTGCCCCAGGTAATAATAAAATTGGCAACCAATTCTTGTCTTTTGGTTGCCATTAGTGGCAATTACTTTAAAATACAAAAAACCAGACATCAGACAGCATAATCTGCACCTCAAAATAAATACATTTTCAATATTTGTTGCATTAGTGATATTTAAATAGTGCTGTTACAGACAGAATCAGAACCAGACAAAGATGCATGAACATTTTATCACGTCGACTCATATTTTGTATACCAGGAACTAAATGCAAACACTTTCACACTTAAACAGGACCTATTATGCTCATTTACATGTTCATACTTGTATTTTAAGGTTGCTGCTAGAACATGTTTACATGCTTTGATGGTCTCTTTAGTTTCCTCATACTGTCTGTGCTTGAAGACCTGTATTCAGTCTCTCCTGAAAACTCTCTGTTTAACGCCTGTCTCTTTAACCTTCCCTCCTAAAAAAGCCCAGTCTGCTCTGAGTGGTCAGCTTCTCTGGGTTTTCTGTATCACCGCGTCTCTGCTCTGTTATCCCAGCTGGGGAATGTAAGGGAGTATAGCAGCACTGTCTACCTGTCTTGCAGTGGCATACTTGGAGCAGAGGACATAAAAAAATCTTACACACTATGACATCAGCTTGTAGCCAGAGTAGAAAAAAACTGTAGAAAACGCCGTTCAAAACGGTCTAAAGCCTGAGCTTTCGCTCACAGTGAACACTTCTACTTACATTTATCTCATTATTTGAAACTTTGACCTTGCTTAATATGAACATTACGATTCAAATTCTGTATCATTATCAGGATCAGATTAAACACAAACTAAAAAAAAAAAAATATCACATTTTCATTATTAAGCTGACAGATAACTGCATGGTATCTCTTAGTATCTATTAATGTTTTCTTACTCAAAATGTAAGGTGACTAAAAATGGAAAGCAGATTTTCAGTTGGACAGCCAAAACTTGATGCCTAGCAACCAGCCTGGTGAACACTTGAAGAGTTAGTGTTACACCCTGCCTGTCTGTTTTTTTGATAATCAATTTCTAAAACAACTGTTGCTTTAGATTCTGCCTGAAAGCAGTTCTGCTCATTTGGCAGCTCGCAGGAGGAATTTAAAGTGTGTGTGAGGTTGGGAGGGATGTTGTCCTGTTTTACTTGAGTGACTTCTTGCTCCCTCCCCTTTAGATTGATCCGTGTCTGTGTTTTTCCTTGCTAAAATGGCCATAATAGCATTTATTAATCGCACATTCAATTATCCAATAAAAGCCCTCAGTCAGCATCCAGCTGATTAAACTCATCAATCTCCTCTATTAAATTAACAGCTTCAAGGATTGGGAACAAGGGAGCGAGTGCTTGTGGGCATTTTTAACGACGCTTATCTTCTAGCAACAGTTGGCTTTTTGTCCACATTGTTTGGACAGTGCAATCTTTTCAACCGCTCCTCCAATTTTTTTCAGCGTGAATAAATATGAAGACAAACGGGCAAAGAGGGATTCTGTTTAAATTTCAATGTATTCAACTTGGTTTCTTTTGCAGTCTCAGTATGCTTAAGCAGCGCACAATTACCCTCTTGAACGTGAGGAGGGTCTAATAATCCCCCACAGAAGCCATCTTCATCATTGTGCCTGCATGATTGATTAGCACCATTTACACCTGAACGGACAGGTCGTAAAGGAGAATAAAATGGATTAAAGTGCTGTGCTGGACTTTACCTTATCTCTTGGGAAAGGAAGGTCTTTTTTTTAAACTCACAATTGCCTCGCTTTCAATAACTTTTAATTGTTTTTGTCTGCTTCCTTTGCATTTGTTGGCAGCAGTTTCATGACATTGCTGGACTTATGTCCTGACAGTCTACTGGCTGAATAGAATTTTGCACTAGTCTTCACCTCAGCTGTGTAAAACATTAGAGCTGCTGTGATCAATATTTTTGCATTTTACATGGCTCAAATGACTACATGCATGTGATGAAGCTACAGATAAATATCTCCTAACTCTGCAATTGGCTTCAGCTCTATGGAGCATTTTAGTCTTTTTCAGCTCATTGTTTTGGTTTCTGATTTAGAAATTATAAGGACAGGAAAGAGCTGGACAAAAGCTAAACCATGTGTAAGATGTGCAAAAATTGAGGTGAAATATGTTGGAAATACCAGAAATCTCCATATCTATTCTATTCTATTATAACAAAATACTTTGATATACTATCTGCAAAGATGCACAAACTGAAACAAATCCTACTGGAGAGCGCATTTGCTTTGTTTTAACTGCAATATCCCTAATTAAAATGGGGCCTCGTGAATCACAATACATTTGTTATATCTGTGGCGATACCCTGCTGATCAGCTTTGTATTGTGTTATAATGTTCTACACACTGTTCTTCACAGTATGTAGCTGTATAATCAAATTGATTCTCAGAACCAACTTTACACTACACTATTGTTCAGTATCAAATGGCAGGCAAGCCACATAATAAGACATTTTGCATTAAAAAGACATGTTTTGCCCTCAGGAGCTCATTTGACCAAAGGAAAGACTTAAAAGAGACTGAATGTAAGACTAACATTCATCCATTTGACAGGAGGATGACTCAAAATGAATGCTAATATTTTTGCCAGTTGTGTTCAGCAAATATGCAGCTTTTTCTTAACAAATCCCCCATATCAACTTAAAAGGCTATAAAATGTCAGTGTTTTGTGTCTGCTGCCCCATATTCACCAAAACATGAGGAAATGCAGGTTCAAGAAATTGACAATATTTAAAACATTACAATCAACAATCACCTAAATGAATAATTGTGATGGCACAATAGTAGTAGTAGTAGTAGTAGTAGTAGTAGTAATCTCTTATAATAAAAATAACAAAGTACTAGGATTTAATGTTAAAAATTTGTGTTGGAAATGACAGACTATTTGAAAATATATATATATTTGCCAGAAGCAACAGAAAATGTCTCTTGAGTGGACTAAAATCAATGTTAATCTTTGCAGTGTGGCAAGAACACAACATTGTAAAATAAACATATCAAATACATATTTTAAACAAAATAATTAAATAGCTAGGTTGTTTTAGAAGCTGTCTCAAGTGTTTGCATTATTATTTAGCTGTGCCTTACTCTTTTATGAGCTGCAAAGCAGTCTGACACGTGTGTGGATTTCTTATTTAAATATGGTTAAAGCTGGAAGCAGTAGATTAGTGGAGAATATGAGAGAGTATTATTACAAACAACAGCCTTTCAGGAGCAGTGGATGTTAAGAGCAAAGGGGCTATCAAATGTTTAGACGAAGGCTTTGACCAACATAAAAACACTTGAAAACATAGCTCTTTCTTTAAGTTTTGGCATTTTCGTCCACATACAAACTTTGTTTTCGTTCACTGTAAACAGGCGTTTGTAAATCTCTGTCCAGGATGAGGATTTTCAGAAACAGTGTTTAGTGTTGATGGGTAGACAGGGCAAACTGGGTTTTGTGTTTGTGACATCAGAGTGTGCATTGGTATTTCCTTCGTGAGGCGTCACAAATGAAACGGCACTTTGTGTGGATAAGACCGAAATCCTGCAGGCTTTAAACTTGCTAACAGGATTTTACAGCACAAATAAACAAAAAACCATTTTGGTCTCTTGAGCTAATTTCAACATTCATGACAAGTGTTAATTTAATGAATTTTGTTTTGGGACCCCTCGAAAACGAGTTTATGCATCTCAAAGGGTTTTTCCTAATATGATAAATTTCAATACAGGGAAAATTACTGAAAGGATTAGTGACAATTTGTGTTTTTAGTTTTTTTTAAAGACGTTAAAAACAAATAAACAAGGGAAATGACCTGGAAACAGTGCTTAAAATTATAATAATTCTGATACATAATTTTAAATCCGTTATTTTGATTTGTGGAGTATTTCTCACCAAGTTACTTTTTTTTTTGAGAACCAAGGAGGAAAAAACCCTGTTTTCCAATACTACCCATGTCCATATGAACAAGGCCAAAGTCACTCTGACACTTCTGTAACTGTCTGCAATCTAATTTGCAACAAGTTCAAACACTTAACTCCACTAAAACACCTAAATACTTAATTTAATTCACGAAAATAAGTAAAATAAGAGGTTATCCGTTTTTTGCTGATTTGTGATACCCTTTAATGTGAGTTAACCCTTATTTTGAAGGCTCCTTGCGTTTGGTGCTTTTGTGATGTTGACAGGTGCTATATTGTCGTGGCCCTTTTGGGAGGCGTATTTTCCTCCTGGAAGATGATTAGGGGTGTGGTAATATTCCAGAGAAGCAGAGATAGTGGGGTTTTAAGAGGGGGAAAGAGGGATGTTTGGCAGAGCTCTGAAAGTAGCTGTGTTGTGATGTTATCTTATCTCCAGCACAGCACAGGGCACACAGTGATAAGAGTTTGCTGTGTTACTACGGCCCCCACACACACAGACCTGGACACAAACACCCACACACACACCGACACAAGACTCAGACTCTCAGACACAGAAATGCACAGAAACCAAGGTCACAGTCACCCATAGCTAGATGCAGTCAGTATTGTGGGACTGACAGGACTCCTGTCTTCCTCTGGTCTTAACAAATCACAGCGGCCCAGACCATATTCTGATGTGCCATAGCTACACACTATTAAAAAGATGAGTATAGTGCCCTGTTTTATCTTTGACATAGACAGACATGTCTTATCACTCATAGGCCACCTGGGATTTGCTAGAGAAAAAAAAAAAGCTTTTTCTTAACCTGAAAGGCGTACATGTGTTTGATATTAAGCTCTCCTGCTCCCTCTGAAAAGTGTGTCCCCATGTGATTCTCTGATAATGTGAGTGCAAGTGTGAAGTTTAACTAAAAAGACTTTTAGTTAGGCCTTTTTTGGTGTTGTCATCTGTCTGAACTGAAAGAATAGCCAGTGGCTAGGTGACAGACGGAGAGCCTGTTTTTAACAGAGGGAATTACTTGGCACTACTTGTGTTGCCGCTGTTACAACCTTCTGTGTCTTTGTCTGTGTCTCTTTTGAGCCTGTAAACAGTGAAGGGTGTTTGGGGGAAATGGTCCTGTCATAAACCTCAACATTTATTGTAGAAGTTACATTTAGCAAACAATGGCTGTCATACAATTATTAATATGAAGATCATGATTTGAATAAAAATTGAGTTTTTTTCAGTCTTGATCTTGGAAACAGCAGTTGACAAAATGATTTTACCAGCAGCTGTTGTGGATGTTTAAATCATAAGCAGATTTCTTCTGAGCACTTTAAGAACTTCTTATCCACGTTGGCCTAAAGTATGTGCCTCAGGGTTTATTCCTGTTCTTGAATATGATAAAGATATTCACTGAACTGGCATATATCACAATGTGGAGTAGAGATGTACAAAAAGCATTACATGTGATCATACTCTTCATATGTGTAAAAAAAAAAAAGAAGCTTCAGTGACCAATTTTCTTCTTGCCTAAAATCATTAATTTTGCACAGTTGTAGAACAATAAAATTTTATCATACCATCATAATATGATACTGCTGAAAGCTAATAAACAATAACATTAGTACTGAAAATGACCATTAAAGTTGGTAACTTTAACTTTAACTTTAACTGTAACTTTTTTTCATCATATTTGTTTAAACTTTTACTTTATTCATACAGTACTACAAAAGATAAATAGTCTGTGAAAAAAAATCCTGATCCTTGTTTTTATGGCTTGACTTCCCATGAACAAAAAAAAACAACATCAGCGCCAAAGAGTCTCTAATGCAGCTATCAGTCATATCAGTCACTGCTCGGTCTAACCAGGCATTGTCTGTTTCTTACCGCAAATGTTTTCAGAAACATATTTTAGTGTACTGATTCACTGTAAAATGAGAAAATTTCTGATCACGCTGCTACGTTGAAAACAGTTGAGCCGAAAAAACCAAGCATTGCCCACTAGCCAGAGCAAATTTTTTCAAGGGTGGATTCTTGCGAATGCTTTAAAAAGCTCAAGGAGTGGGAGAGGGAACCTGTTTTTTTTGCAGATATTATCTGTCTCATGTATATCTGTGAGAATGTAGCAACAGAGAAGTTATTTTTAAAAAGTCACCAACTGGTCACAGTAAGCCAGACAAAACAAGCAATTTAAAGATGTTACTTTTCACTCAGGGGACTTTTAAAGGTCTTTTTGCAATTTGTTGGCATAAAACTATTAATTAAATCAAAACTCCAATAAGCAGATTTAATTTTCAAATAATAGTTTCAGCCTTAGATAATACTGAGTTATCACCCAGGTCTGAAGCAAACATTCGGAAAATTTAGCATGCTCTCTGTATAATCCGTAAATAAACGGTAATACTTACTAAACAGAGCCAAAGCAGGTGAATATTTTAGCAGTAGCAGCAGTGTGAGTTTCTTTTACACGTGTTTGTAATCAGGCGTCTCTGATTTATCCATCCAGGGATGTTTTCACCGGGATGCTGTTTGTGCTCACACTGAACTGCTATCTGTGATTTGCAGGGAAGAATTTATTGTGACGTTACAAAACTGATATCAGAATATTTTACTTGCTAAACTCTAAGCAGTATGCAAAGAATATTTGCAAATAAAACCTCTTCACGCTCATTTCAGTCCCTTTCAAAGCCCAATTTAAGCCAGCAACACATCTGTGGGTGCGAAACAAAAAGCGGATGAAAAAGGGAGAAGTTAGTTTTGACTGGTAGCTGTCCTCGCAGCTTAGCTCCTCACCCTCCCTTTCTTATCTCAGCTCCGCATACACACCTCTGCTCCTCTTCCAAAATCACCTCTCATTTACTTTCTATCTGTCAAGGTCCCCTCTCTGAGTTACCTGCCTATTTATGTTTCCTCGATGTGAGCCAGTAGGAAATCATTGGAACTGAGCAAACCGTTTTATTAGCAGGTGTGATTTAATTTGTTTTCAGCAGGATGCTCCATTTCAGCATGAGGGTGCATTTGTCTGCAGGAGGCTGTGTGAAATTGTCATTGCAGTGGTCGGAACTTAACTTTTACAGAAACCCTGAAAGGAGCTTTGTTATTTTGAGACTGGAGTACATCTCAAGGCCTGTGTGCAGACTTAATACCTCCCACCCCCCTACCCTGCTATTTTTTCTCCTTTCTCCTCTTATCTCTTCATATGGTACTGTACAGACGATCCCACTGAACCCAGCATGTTGTCAGCTACTGCTCAGTGGACGTTGTGTGCAGGACTGCAAAAACAGAATTGCCATCTCATTTTTGGCTGCACTCGTCTGTTTGATAATTCTGATAAGTGTGAGATTTTATCAAAGCAACTCGTTCTATCTAATCAACTTGCCTCACAGCATCTTAAACTACATCGCCTCCTTACAAAGCAATCACACACTCCGATAGGCAATGAGGTCCCCAGGGGGTCACACTTATATTAAAACAAGAATAATTATACTCTTATATGCCATGCTTACTCTCTCTATTTAGTTTCAAAGGCTGCTGTGGGCAGTGAAGAGGATGACTAGTTGACGTGAGGTTAAAAAAAGCGGTCCTTTTTTTATATGTTTTTATGCCTCTGCATCAGTGATAGCCGTGGCCAAAGACAGTTTGTTTTCGGGTGGTTTGTTTGACCCTTTCTTGTGAATGCAAAATCTCAAGAACGTATTGTTAGAATTACTTGAAATGTGGCACAAACATTCACATGGACTCAACGATGAACTGAGTACATTTTAGTTTAAAAGGGTGAAGGTCACTGTGAGCTTGTATCCGTCTCAGTCTTGTGAATGCGACGTCTCAAGAGCACCGTGAGGGAATTTCTTCAATTTTGGGATGTATGTTCACATGAATTTAATGGTGAACTACCACATTTTGGTGGTTAAAGATCAGAGTGAATGTGACCTGGCATCTTTTTCATTCTTCTGAATGTAATATCTCAAGAAGGCCTTGAGGGAGTTTCTCAAATTTGGCAGAAATGTTCACTTAGACTCAAGAAATGAACTAATTAGATTTTAGTGGTCAAGGTCAAGGTATGACCTCACAAAAAAGGTTTTTGGCCATAACTCAATAATTCATACTCGACGAACAAAACGAAACAGACAAAAAATCATACAGATGTCTAATAAGATATAATGATGAAATTATGACATTTTATACACAGAAGATCAAAGGTCAACTTCACTGTCATCACAATGTTCTGCAAAAACACTTTTCTGGCCATTACTAAATGTCAGGAGCAGAGAAAGGATTTGGTCAGTCTGGTCATTTGAATTGGTGACACTAATCTTGGGTGCTTGCGTTGAAACTGTGCTGATTGTACATATCCTCTGAGCATTGTGTTGTTTTACAGACCTGCATTTAAACTGTAACTGCAAATTGACTGGTTTGTAGAGGCATACTACCTCGAGGTGGTAATATTAATTTCTATACTGTAGGATCCGAAGTGTGTGTGCATGGCTATATGTTTGTGTGTGTAGTAATTCTGCTGTGTAAGAAGATGAGCAAGAGATGCGGTATATCTAGCCGGCTCTGTAATGATAATACCTGCAGGGTTATTGCTCCCCAGCAACTCACTTTATTCTGCGGATCACTCAGCTAATTTTGCACCGACCCCAAGGAAATGCCCGGTTTGACCCCGTACTCTCGTCTTCAATCGCTGCTCTGTTTCCAGAACTCTCACCCCTGCTGACACTCCTAGCACTCTCAATCTTACCTTTTGCTTTCGCTCTTAATAAGGCAAGTCTGGGCAGACTCAGTATTCTGTTATCCTGCAATTGCCTAATTAGCCGTTGAGAGAGTTGTTTATCTCATCCATAAGCTGAACGTAAACATCTGTTCCTGTTGTTTGGTCGTGTGAGCATGAGTTAATCATAAGGGCCTGTCGTAATATAATGAAAGTCTGTGCTGCTTTATGCAGAACTGGTTGAAAAGTAGATATTTCTGAGTGGTGGTGGGGATGTGGTGGTGTTGGGCTGAGGGGGGCAGCAGTCTGGATACAACACCCTGTTCAGAATTTAGCAGGTTCATGTGGAGTTCATTGGCGCTGATAAGGAGACAAGAGTCAAACATGCACATACCTGCAGAGAAAATGCATTAATTACCCTTTTCTCAAATTCATTGTTTAAAAAAGCTTGGCTTACAAATGCACTTTCTCTCTCATCAAGTTGGCTTATTCTGTTTTCAGTAACAAACACTGTGTCCGGAATCACACGTGATTCAAACCAACTATGATGTAGAATTAAGTATGTATTTTGTGTATGCAAGAAACGCAGTAGCAAGAATTTCTGAGAATGAGGCGAGTTGACTGGACATATTTAACTGCCCTACAGTGCATTGCATCTTGTCAGACTGAGCAAAGGTGAAAATATTTAGGGTCAAAGCTGTCCCTTTAGAAATGTTTTTTTCTTCTTGTTCAGGTGAGAAAGTATGTATTAGTTTCCCAATGCTTGGTCAGTTCATCCAAATAAGGCCTTTTTGGAAATTCGCTGTGATGTTTTCTGAGATCTGGGAGCTGCTGTCTGGGTCAGACCGGCTGTTGTTAGCATGCTAGTCTTTCTTGAGTACACAGTGTGAACAGCGTGTTAGTAATGCCATTCTTATGCCTTCATTGAGTAGACAGTAGACAGCACATTTGTATGCCATTCTGAACACAGCCACTGTCTTTTCTGTTAAATTCATTACAAAGTAACAAAGTCATCTGTTTTTGGTAACACCTTTTCATATATATGGAAGCCCCTTTGACTCATCGCTCTGCATTTCTCCTGCAGGTTCTATGGTCAGAACTGAGGGAACGAGAGCACTTGGTGATCAGTACTTTGGATCAAGCCCGGATGTTTCTCGCTGACCAGCCCATTGAGGGCCCCGGAGAGCCACGCAAGAACCTGCAGCAAAAGACAGGCATGTTAACGCTCCACAAAAACATCAACATACTCCCTATGTCAGGGATACTTGACTTGCTATGCCCAGGGTCCACATATGCAAAATGGCAGGCGGCCAGGGACCAGTCAATAAACAAACACTGATAATATTTATCAGATATTAAAAGGCCTGCAATCCATCTTTCTTTGAAATTTTTCATTTTCAAATCAACTGACTTATGAACTTAAATGACTGAGAACATGTGGGGTTAAGCCCAGACCTCTGCCAGAGGTGTGGCTTTTTAGTTAACATGCTTTATTGAGATGGTTTTTAAGCGCTCTGGCACCTCATTTATTTTGAAAAAAGAAAAATTCCAGAGGGATGAATGAATTTATTTTCATAGTGAATCAGAAAATGATAGTGTGGCCAACCAGCCAGCACTATATAGTGAAGACATTTCACTCCCAGACACTAAAATAAAATGGCAGAGGGTAAAAGTCATGCTTTATACATTACAGTTTTATGATAAATATCTTTATGACAAAAAACATCAAGTGCAGCTCAATGCAAAAGTTCAATTCTCCGTGCAGCAGGGAGATGTGTTTCGGGTGGGAAAAAAATCTTTGTATTTTAGGTCAACATGTCACAGATGTTAAGCGACTCTGTTTACTGACGGGCTGTAACTTTTCTCTGGCCACAATTTACAGCTAAAAGATAAACTATTCCCAACTTTTTGTGTGGCTGCACTTTGCAGCAGAATCAGACAGCCGCAGCTTTCAATTGACATTGCACAGCAGTTTGTCGCAGTCCGCACTTTGCTGCTATTCAGTTTGTTTTAAGCTTAACACCCGTAGGTCACCCGAATGTCCTCATAGACTCCTTTTAAACCAGCTTGAAGCCCTAGCTCCTCCTGATATCTGATTCAGTACATTCTGCACAATAAACACTTTAAAATTCACAGTAAGACTGTCTGGTTGTCTTTACACCAAATGTAAGGCCTTATTTGGCCCAGTTTTGAGGTTAAGTGCTCTAGAAACACCATTTGCTAATGCCAATATCTAACAGAGCACCAGAGAATGAAATATGCACTGACTCATTCAGCATTCCCTCTCTGTCTTGGTCGGATGCGGCAGGGAAGTCTTGGTTAAGTCAGCACATTTCCCTTCAAACTGAAACCCTACTGTGTAAATAATTAAACCATCCCAAGGGGCTGTGTAAGGGTGTGGCAAGACTTCAGAGCGCATTCCGATAGGCTTGTTGTCTGTGATCTTTGATACGGATATCAAAGCGTCGCCCCATTGTATAAATAGATAAAAAGCTGATCTAAGATCAGAGGCTGCGCTTGTTGTTTAATCAGCGGCGATGGGATTTGTCATTGTGACTTTGTAGCAGTCATAACAAACTTTAATTGTCCTACTCTCCTTCTTATTAATTTAGTTCTGCCAATGACACTAAATTAACTTTTATTGTTCTGTTTGTACCCCACATTCATCAGTACAAAAGAGACAGCACTGCGTTGTTTTAATCTGTATGAGACGCCACCAGCAGTACGTCTCACAGGTGTGTGTCTGTGTGTGTGTGTGTATGTGTGTGTGCACATGTGAGGCAGTGAGAGAGGGTGCAACAGGTGAAGATGATAATCCTGGCACTACCCTGGAGACGAGACCTTAGAACTCATAAAAGCCGCTCATCTTTCTTTGTAGTTGAAATGGGCATTTGGGGAGCAGTTTCTCTTCCGCTCACTTTTTCTCTCTCTTTCTATGTTCTCTGATATGTCACAGTTATTCTGTCCTCTGTCTCAACGTTTTTTTCCTCTTTTTTGGCTACTTTTATCATGCCTTGACTGCCTTCCCTTCCTCCAGCACTGTAATTGAGATCCTCTTTTCTTTCTTCTTTTTACCTTCTGCCCTTCTTTTCTCCCTTCTCATCTTGAGTTCTTTGCCTTAGTTGAAATCAAACAAAGGACATACGAATAATGGAAAGTAAATTGCAGGAAAAGAGAAAATGCTCAAGAAAGGCATCTTCAGTACCTTAAGGGCACTGAAACACCAAGCCGTCAGTCAGATGCAGGGCCATCTGTGAGTGTCAGTCAGCCCAGTTTTTGTGTCCTGCACCATTGGCACTGGTTTGCCCTTGCTGGCTTTTATCCGACTGATTTAGCATGCTGAATCGGAGATTCGCCATTGGAGATGGCGGAGCCCGTCAGTGAATGAAATGACTTTGATTAGCAGTTCAGCTCAGCTCATGAGAAGAGATATGGAAGTGAGGAAAGCAGATTAATGGCTGTCGAGAGAGTGTGAGATTGAAACAAAGGTTTTATAATAAATAAATAAATATATAAAATTACCATTGAGCTCCTGAGGAGAAACGGTTCATAACTGTTTGTGTTTGCTAGCTCATTATAAATATCCTCTGTTCTTTCAACATTGACTCGTGTTATTTATGTGCTAACTAGCTAACTAGTGTCTTGAATCCACCCTGTTAATCTTCCATTCTCCTGTTTCATTTGAGGAATACATGCTACTGCTACAAGCTTATATGTAAATCCCTTCATGCAAGCGCAGAATATATGTGCTAGTTGGCCTTTGGCTGTAGCTTTTGCGGTGTATAGTAGTTTCATTTTTTTGGCCAAGACACAGATGGTGTGAGGTAGGTCAGCAGTGGGCCTTCATTACCACAAGCTCTTTGATGTCGGTTTGGTGTGCCTGGGCCCTAAGATGTAATTTTAAAAAAAAAACAACAAACAAACGAAACAAAACACCAGAGCCAAAACCTTATGAAAAATAAGGTAAAATGAAAAAGAATGTGACATGAAATTATCTCAAAAATGTTTCAGTTTCTCCTTTAACTTGTATAAAAATGTACATAAATGCAAAACAAATAGAATAAAAATACTGAAGAAATTCAGGTTTCTGAAATAAAAAGAGCCAGCTGGATGCACAGATTTGAAAACGTTGCATTTTTGGTGGAGGATGATTTTATTAAGGGTTCCTCACTGATACCATGGACACTATTTTAAGGAGTAATAAAAGGCATGGAAACTGTCTTTGTCAACAAAATAACTTTCCTCTCTCTTTTCTTCGTCTTTGCTCTCTTCCTTCAGACCTCACTCCTGAAGAGAAGGCTCGAGGGTTGGCCCGGGCCATCCGCAAGCAGACAGGCGAGGTGAGGGAGCGATGGGAGCGACTGAAAGGACACATAGGTGGCTGGCAGAGTCAAGTGGAGCGAGCCCTGGAGCGACTCCAGGAGCTGCAGAGCTCCATGGACCAGCTCGACCTGCGGCTGACTCAGGCAGAGGAGGCCAAAGCTACCTGGCAGCCTGTGGGGGACCTGCTGATCGACTCTCTGCAGGACCACATTGACAAGACCATGGTAAGTCAGAGGGACAGCACTGCTGTTGTGTGCACTATTGCCGAGCACCAAACTCATCAAAACATCAAGTCAGGAGTTTAACAGCCCATCTTCCTGTACATGATTACAGCATACACTACTGAATCAACTTAAATAAATCTCATCTAATCTTTAACCTGCAGGATTTTATCTGAAACCAACTGATTTAACATTAAAGTTGGTGCTGCCGATTGTGATTTGATTCAGTGGAAGTATTAAAACAAAACTGCATATCCATGAAATGAGTGTGTAATAACGTGAGTGAGACTTAGCTGTGAATTCTCATGCAGTCCACCTCTCTCTTTTTATTTCCAGAACAAAGCCACTTGATTTAATGATGTGCTCGGTTTGATGATTCTGTCTTGTCTCTCTGCAAATGCCACTCATCAAATTTGCAGATGTCGCTTCCCAAGGAGACCTAGCCAAGAGACAAGCGACATATTTAGTTTACAAGCAGAAAAATGACAGCACTCCCTAATGAACAGTAAACAATAAATGAATGTTGTGACGAAGGAGAAATAGAGGACAGAGGAGCAACAGTTGCATCAAAATTCAACAATGTGAAATAATAGTTCACAGGTTGCATGAGCAAAGGCAGCTCCTCCACTGTTGCATTAATTTGGCTGTCTGTTACACCAGCTCACATCTTAATGATTGCCCCCCAGTGGTATGGACAGTCTGGCTAGTTGTATCACTTTATATCCATGTCATGAAGGCATCCACTCTGAATATATCTGTTAAAGGGCAGAGTCACCGTCTTTTATGTGGATGGCCAATCAGTGAAGCAGGGAGAGTGCTCTAAATACAGCATTAAATCCTTTTTGTTTACCCAGAAAAAGCAAAAAATCACTCATTTAAATAAACATTAATTCTAAGGTATATAGAACCAGCACATGTTTACATCTGTCTTGGTGAATTAAGGGTTTATTTCAACCAAACCAGAGCTGATGATTGTTTAAACAGTGGAAAGAGAAAAAAACAGACATTTTTTGTGAGTTTTATTTTGCCTCTGTCGGCTTTGGATGAAAGTGTTTTATGATGAAAAATGATTGTTTATATAAATGAAGTTTGGAGGATTTGGCGATTGTGATTTTTGGGATGTTTCTAGTCAAACAAAAGGATCTACTCTTTGAAGAAAGGTCTCTGCAGAGATCCTTTCAATAATCTTGTAATAATACACTTAAAATAATAACAGACTGAGCATGTTAGGGGCAAAAACAAGTGGACAAAATTGATAGTGCAAAAATGCCCTGTTTGAATGCCTATGTGTTTACATTGCAAGAGGACTCACTTTTTCAGTTAATATAGCAGTCAATATTGACTACATTAACCATCAACACTGATTAATCATCTATGTTAAAAGTATGTAGGGATTGAATATATATAGCAGCCACAGTAGAGACTTGAAAAAAGATATTATATTAATAAAAAATCTCAATTAAAAACTTGATTCATCTCCAATTAGACATCATGAGGTCAACATGATAAACAAGAAAAAGTTAAACACAATTAGGAACACAATTATTGTTTGTCAAATCTCCATGATTAAGTAATTTGTCAGCCTATATCTTTAATTATAATACAGTTACATTATCTATTTTTCACCCTACAATAACAAAACTTTCCTTTCAGACCTTCAGAGAGGAAATCGCTCCGTTACGTCAGGATGTAAGGATCGTCAATGAGCTTTCTGCAGAGCTGACACCGTTGGACATCCAGCTGTCCTCCACCGCCTCGAGACAACTGGACCAGCTCAACATGAGATGGAAGCTACTACAGGTAGTTTGAATCCTCCTGAATCACCTGCAGCTGTTAGAGCAGACACTTTGTTTCCACACACACACCTCTTCTTTACTTTCTCTTGGGTTTTCTGCCATTTTTCTTCCTGTAGTATTTTGTCCATGCTTACCGAAATGAATGCTGCTTCAATATATATCTAGATCTTCTTTCTTCCTGTTCCTTCATTCTCCTACTGCCTTCCTGTGTGTTTTTTATCTCTAAAGTCTGTCTTTGTCTCCCTCTGTCAATATCTCTTGCCGTGTGCATGCTGATTTCACTTTTTGTCAGCCAAAACACACATGGGACTGAGAGTTGTCCCTCTACCTGTGTGCCTGTTTTATTTGAAAGCAGCTCTGTGCTCACTGCAACACTTTGTCACCGCACATCAATGGACACTATTCTCACAGAACACCAGTCACATCCTTGGCTCCCTACGAATCTGAATGTCTTGGTGTGATCCGCTGGGGGACTCGCTGAGTGTTTCTCAGAGTGGGGCATGTCTCGGCCCCAGAGGGAAAGTCGTGGAGGAGTCTCTTTACAAGTCATGAGAAAGAAAAGAGAAACGATGTTGGTTGTGAATTAGGGAGTGAAATTCTCTATGTTAAGTCTGCAGGAGAGCGTGTGAGTTCTTTCAGACATGTTCTACTTATTAAGCAAGGTCAACAGTGACATTTCTTCTATTTGTTTCCACAGTGTCTTCATCAGGTCTAATTTAAACACCGGCTCGGTGATTGACCAGTTAGCTAATCTTTTTTTAATCTACATTAGGGGTGGGTAATATATTGATTATACTTGATGTATAATCAATGTAGGATGTGATTTAAGAAGAAGATTTAAGATATGTCTGCACAAAACAAAACAACAAAAATACATCAACAAAAAAGACAATGTTGTGTATGTGAGATTAAAAAAGCCCTAGGGGCTTATAAGTAATCTCACCTCAATAAGAATAATAAAAACAGAGGTCATGTTACTAAGAAAAGTGAACTAATTCTAAATTTCAAAGCACAGAGATAAGTATATCCCGATGTAGCCTAAAAACATTGCAATATTATTTATAGGCTATACTGCCCAACCCTATCTACAGTACATGTTTAGATCATGACATAGATATGTGCAGAGAAATATGTTTTCTGAGTATTTTTATCCGTACTGACGGACTCTTTGAGCCTTTGAAATCCTTGACCATGCTGGCTGGTCATGCCTGTGGTGCCCAGTGGTAGGAGGACTGAATGCAGGTCACACTGTCCAGCTGAGATGGCACCAATTTGAAGGACACAAGGCAGCCACAGATAGCCCATGATTTCAAAGAAACCGTCATGGGCATTTTTTTTTAGTTTTGCAGACTTCAACTGAAGTTTTCCAAGTATACAGCCACCCGGCACCGTCGCTGCAGATAAACGAGCTGGAGCAGAAAGAAGCAGGAAAGGGAGTTATACGTTTAGAAAAATGAAATTTTGGAGAGGAACCTAAAGTCATCTCTTTTTAAGCGTGACACTGCCGCAGAGAGAACCTGGGAAGCTGGGCTAATTTGTAGCCTCGTGATATTTCCCATGTACCATTCAGACACCCTCTAATAGTCTTTCTGCCTGAAGAATGACCGTAACTCAAATACTGAGTCAGAGGAGGGCAGATTTTCAGCGGACTGCAAACTTCTCTCTGTTGTCTGTTCTTTTAATTTTTTTTCAGTCAGCAGGACGGCTACAGCTTCACTAATAAGCCAGATCTGACTGTGCAGTTTGATGATTTGGTTTTCATATGCAGACAGCTCCCATCTTCATCTCAGTGGGACAGTGGCCATTATAGCCATTAGTGGTCAGAGAGAAACGGAGCTATTGGCCTTTCTGTGGTTATTTCCAGGATCCCTGTGTGGACAGCTGTGATCTGGCTGCCATAACGCCTGAGGTGTGTGTGTCCGTGTGCGAGTCTCAATATTACAGACTGCCAATACTCTCCTGCCAGCCAGCCTGATGGGGCAAAGCAGCCCCACAGCCATGCAGGGCACAGGTGCACTGCCTGAGAGGTCAATACACAGCTTTCACACGGGTACAGGACTGACTGTGTGTGTGACTGATGACTCAAAGCTGTATGAAGCATCACCTTTCATTGAGTGCACTTCATGAAAAATTGCTACTAGCATTATTTATAAGCTTGCTGTATGTTTGTTGTTGAAATATACTTTTGAAATAAAAAAGGTCAACTGGAGCATATGATGAAAAAGAAATCTGTGGTGTCTTTGCACAGGTTGCTTTGGAAGCTGGTTTTGTCCTGGTTTTGATCATATAGAGGATATTACATGCAACATGAGACATCGGATATTGTTCAGGTTTCTTATCTGTGTGTCATACCAACATGTATTTGACCACAGTATATCACAATATATATCTGAGGGTATACTTCTTGTCGCCCACTCCTAATCTGTGCATGTGGCAGATATCTGCTTGTAGAGATTTATCCTGCAGCAGCATATTATGTTTGCATGTGCATACACATGACTTGATCGTTGTAGGGTTTCTACACCAGACTGATCTGCACAGTTTCACACACGTCTGACAGAAAAAATATAGTTTTAATCAATACAGCTGTCCACACCAGCCTATTAATGGCTTGCACCCACAGCCTATTCTAATTTATTGTGACTTATAGGAATACTACACCCATAAAATCATCATCTATATTCATGTGGGTTCATGAGAGGGAATATATAAACATATATACTGTATATTACCATATTTTTCCTCCATTGTTGTTATTGCTGTACAGCACTTGTACATGTGACGGTTGGTCTCTGACCCTCCTCAACTGTGAGAGGGTGGCTGAGTAAAAAGTGACAGTGAGGAGCACAGCAAAGTTGAACATTTTTCATCTCTTGCCGACCAGAATAAAACACCACACATGCAGTGCTCAACCAGAATAGACACTCAGTGCCTTGTCTAGTTGCTGATGTTTAGGCGTAGTGTAAAAATGTGATGTTCCCATTGCAAAGAATAAAAAAATATGCTTGCCTCAGAAAAAAAATGCTTTGGCGGGCACAGCACCCAATACCATCCTTCTACTTTTACTTTTACTTTGAATTACCTTTTAGCGTATGTGTTATTATCATTAGTTATTATTATTATTATTATTATTATTATTATTATTATTATTATTATTATTATTATTATTATTATTATTATTATTATTATATTATTATTATCATTATTATTATTATTATTATTATTATTATTATTATTATATTATTATTATTACTATTATATTTTTATTTTATTTATTTATTTATTTATTTTGTTGTGTGTTATATACGGTAAATGTTATGGCTTGTTTATGTTAGGAATATGTGCAAGACATGGAGAATTACGACAGCCATGCCGAGCGAGCTAATGGGGAACCTATCATTCATCCTCAGACAAGCCCTCCATCAGCATCTCCAGTTATCTGGATCCTCCATGCCTCTGGCAAGCTCGCCAGTGCTTTCTGTTGCTGCATCTTTATTTGGGACATCCAAAATAAAAAAAAAAATAATTAAAATGTGCACAAGATATATTTACTTTTATACCTGCAGCAGTACTTTATGTAAAAAAAAAAAAAAAGAAAAGATTTTAAAAAAAAAAAAAAGTGCTGATACCTTAAACCCTGGATTATAATTTAAATACAATGATATATATGTTTTAAACAGCTACACACAGGTATAACATAGCATATATTAACTGTATTCTCATTTAGATCTGATACAGTATACATTTATACCTGTGAAAGAAAAGTTTTTGAATTCAGGGTTTTATAGCAGCAACTTCATTTCCACTTTATTACACTGGAATTGAACTCATTCCAACCATGACACCAACTCCAGCCACTGTAAAGCTCTGTTTCTCTGAGTACAACTGTCAGACACACAGCTGACTGTCTTCTCTCCTGCCTGTCTGTCTGTCTGTCTGTCTGTCTGTCTGTCTGTCTGTCTGTCTGTCTGGTCATGGTGCAGGTGGCGGTGGAGGACAGACTGAAACTGCTTCAGGAAGCCCACAGAGACTTTGGCCCCTCCTCCCAGCATTTCCTCTCCAGTAAGCATGGTGCCAATTACCTCTCCTGGGGAATTAGAAACATTTGGGGGGAACTTGGTTTCTTCCACTCAGTTACACTGTTTCACATCCCCCCTAATTTTTTCATGTCCCATCTTCTAATCTTCGGCCATACGCTTCACAGTCACGCATACTCAGTGGATGTGTGGGCACACACACATACACACACGCGCAGTTTGCAGACGAGGCACTTCACTCCTGAATAATGCAGGGCTTAATTACAGCTCTCCACTGGCTCCCTTCCTCTTTCTCCCTCTTTTGAGTGGTCATTAGCAGAGAAAGAGGAACAGAGAGAGTTAGAGACAAAGCAAAAGAGAGAAAAGATAAATGCACGAGTGCGAATATTAAACAAAGCAGCCAGTCTCTCTCTCTCTCCCCGTGTCTCTCTCTAATGTCATTTTCTGTAATCATACGGCCATTAGTGTTCTTTCTGCTCCACCTGATTTGCTTTGCCGGCTGTCAGATACAGAGACAAAATGGACGGTGTGTGATTCAGAGCAGGTGGTAAGCTCGGCCCGCCGTGCTGTGTCACCAACAGACATGAATTTGCCAAGTAAGCCCTGCTGAGAGCTCAGCGAGTGCACCAGACAAAACAGCACTCCGTCTCTTCTTTCATCTTCCTGGCACTATGACACTATCTACTCCATCACACATTCGCTCTCATTACACTAGTAGCTTAATATTCCCTCAGGGATCAATAAAGTACTGCGTCCTTATCTTGCCCTATCCATCTCGTATATCTCCCAATCTCGCTTAATCTCTTTCTCTTACTGTCTTTTCATCTCTCTATCTGAGCGTAGAGCTGTGTCACGGAGGAGGGAAAGTGGGAGGGCGATAAATCACGCAACATTTCTGCTCAGTATTGCTCTTTAGAGCTTCTCAAGTCTTATATCTGGCTGGTTTTTAACAATGTATCAGCGTGTCATTTTGAAGATGTCCTTGATCTGTCAGTATTTATCGTTGTCTTTTGTATCCACAAAGTTTAACGTAAATCTGGACATGTGGCACCTTTTCTCAGCAGTTTTTTTTTTTTAATGCCCTATTGTCTCCCTCCTCCTTCTGTCTGCCAAGAAAGCAATACCCATTTACATTTTTTTCTCTCTCAATTTCATGCACAGTAAGAGTCTTTTTTTCTTTTTTTTTTACAGAGATAGACTTTGTTATCATGGAAGTGTTAGATGTGAGAATTATTTCAAGCCAAGCCCCAAACACTAAATGGATTACTGTACTGCACGGTAAAATTGTGCAGTGTTTATTAAGATGTTGTTTCGATTTTGACTGCTAGACTTATTGTCTTTCTCTCCATCTCTCCTCTTTCTTTATCTTTGTCTCTCTGTCTGCAGCCTCTGTACAGCTCCCCTGGCAACGTGCGGTTTCACAAAATAAGGTTCCATATTACATCAAGTAAGTGGCGAGAAACGGCTTCCATAGCCATCTTCTAGAAATTGTACGTGTGTGTGCATGCATGTTCGTAAACGTGTGTCAATCATTATTCTATTCTGGTTGGCATTCAGGGCAGAGCTGTCAGGATATTGCCTCCAAAAATTATTTTGCTTTTACACATTTGTTTTTATTTCCTTTTTGGGTATTCATCCCCATCTTCTTTATTAATGGTTCCCAGTTTGTTTTGTGCGTGTGATCATTTTACACAGTGCTTTATTTATTTGTCATCACAGGGTGCGTGTCTGAGTTGTGCGCACTTGAATTGATTGCACTCGAGTGATTTTCTTGTCTCTAACTTTTTTTGACTAATGTTTAAAGGTCAAACTACAAAGAATCATTTCATAAAAGCAAAAGTTAGAGAAGAGTCTGACAAATGAACAAAGTATGAAGAGAATTTTGTGTAGGAGAGTCTAGTCTTTCTTGTATTTATTACTCTCTCCAGTACCAAAAAAGAAGCAGCAAAATGAGTAGACAGTAAACATGGTGCGGATGCCAGGGAGGCAAAAGAATGTGAACAAATCTCAGTTCTCTTGGACTGAGGAAAAGGAGGAGAAACTGATGGAATTCTGAACTGAGTTGTTTTTTTAATGCGGCATGTAGTATCTGATCCACCAACCAGCACTTATTTTATTGAAAAATCCTAACTTCTGAAACTTTTCGTCTCTCATTTGCATGTTCAGTTTATAAGCTTATAGCATAATCGACAATAATACTGTCGACATATGACTCCTGTTATCTTGTGTTTCTTGAGTTATGTGTTTTTGTGGACACATAAAGAATAGTTATTTTTGTTATATTTCTTAAAGACAGATGGCGAAATGTTTTCCACCAAGAGCAGGAAGTGAAATAATCTGAAAAGGAATCTCGTTGTCTTGCAAATAGTGCCCCTGAAATATCATCAGTCCTTGCAAAATTAAATAGTGTGTGAATGAAAACTTAAGTCTTTTTAAAACTATTTTCAAAGTGTTTCCTCAAAGTCTTCTAGCATATGTTGGGCATTAGATATGTTTTGTAATCACTGTTGGGGTCTTAAACCCCAGGTCTGGAGCTGCTGTACTCAAACTGAGATTCAGTCTTCAGTCGACCTTAGATTGTGAAGTTTGTGGAGATTTTGGCAAAAGACTTTCCTTCTTGAATGCGCCTTATGAGTAATTTATGAGCAAGTTAATGCAATCAACCCTAAATATACCTAATAGTCAGACTGCCGTGTGATCTTTGACGAATAACTGTCATCTTTGGAGCGAAAAAATGGATGAGTATGTAGATTTCCAATTATTCTCTTCAAGGTAGGCACAAATGTGAGCAGTATGGTGCTCGTGGAGTTGATTTTTTTATTTTACATTTCAATTATGTTCATAGTTGACTGTGAAATAGCCCATTATCTCCATCATCATTCCATGAGGAATGTAGTACTTTTCAACATCTTCACATTAAAGCTCTGACTGTGAGTGACCTCTAACATACATCGCCCACAAATGGACAGGTAGCTATTGTTCCAGGTAAATTCTTTGCACGTATATAATTTATTTCACTTCCAATTAGTAGCTCCTTTCTTTCCATTTGCTCCTGTGAGTTTATTAAAATTCAGGCTGTTTCACCTGCACATTTCTCATTCAGTCCAACATTAAAACCTCCTTCTGAATAGATAATACCTGTCTGAATCCCAGGGCAGCTTCCCACACTGTTTTAAGAGTGATTATAACAACTTAAGCTTGACGTCTGGCTTTCTATTCTAACTTTTTTGCCAAACGAGGCCAAACAGCAGGTTTCTATTAAAACAGGGAGCGAGGAAATCTGTGCTGGTGGCAACCAAGACAGCTTCTCTGCTGTTCAGGAAGTGTCATTTCTGAAAGTTTGAGGGACCTCATTATCCAGAAACCATGTAACTGTATGTCAGTAAACTGCTGACTTACCAAAACCTGAATTTACCCTTATTTCAGAAAAATCTTTGGATAGCAGTTTCAGCCATCATTTGTCAGTCCTGCTTTCATAGTTTACTTCTCTCATTTCTGTTGGGACACTGTCACAGCCTCACTTTGTGATTTACAGTGATAAAATGAGTGCAACTTTCAGGGCTGCCCCCTTAAATCGCCGTGTGCCCTGAGTAGAAATGTCACCCTCTCAGTTAAATTGTCAACTCCTCATTTTTTAAAAATTCCCCCTGTGCCATTGTCCACAGAACAACCCACAATAAAAGCTTCAGCTACATAGATTTACAGTTCTGGTCTTGTCTTTTTATAAGTCAAACGTCTCCAAAAAGTTTTTTTGTGGAGACTTTATAGGAATACTTCAACCATAAAATGATAATTTGTATATCAAATATTCAACCCCCTTCGATCTTAGTTTTTCTCACATGCCCCAACGGTGAATGACAAACCCAAAAACACTGAACATTCTTGATGAATTGAAGTAAAGGGCCACATTTAACAACATAAAAACAAAACATCCATTTGAAGTTTTCACACAACTCATGAAGTAAAATCCAAGTCTCATTTATCTAGTCATATGCTCGACATGCTTTTTCACTAAAACCTTACTATTTAAAATACTTATGCAAAAACAGTCTAACGCAAAGACAAGGAGCTCAGCTGGACAGGTTGTGAGTGAGTGTGTGAGTGTGTGTGTGTGTGTGTGTGTGTTTGAACTCTGGTCAATAGAATACACAGAGAGTTCAAATGCATGCATTTGCTCAAACGCAGTACATGTATGCAGAAGTGTTTTTAAAGATATGCTGTGCAGGATTTCCTGAAAGAAACAATGTATAATCTTACATGGAAGTAATCCCTCTTGTTCATATTTTATGACTCACTTAAAGTGTGAAGTGGTGTACTTTTCTGCAGAGAATCTGCACTGGGATTTATTTTTGAATTTCTTCTTATTTTCTGTGTCTGAGACCTTTGTGGGCCTGTTCCCATATAGTGCCAAGGTGAGGTGGAGGCTTCATTAGGTAGTGACCAGGTAGCAACCAGGTGCCAGACAGCAGCAGGCATCCAAGTGACACAGTGCCAGAAAAAAAACAGAGATATAGTCAGGTGAAATGCGAGATAAAACTGAATCTGGGTTTGGCTCTGCATTCACTTTCTTTGGCAACCATGTTTACATAAAGTAACCAACAACCCTGCCTAGAACATCATTAAGTAGTAAGGTTTTAGCACAAAAGCATGTGTTTGGGAAGCACTGAGCATAAGACTGGATAAATGAGACTTGGATTATACTGCATGAGTTATGTGAGAACTTGTAAACAGATTTTTTGTTGTTAAACACAGTCCCCTTCACCTCAGTTCATCAAGAATGTTCTCTGTTTTTGGATTTTTCATTCACTAATGAGGCATGTGAGAAAAAACTGTTTTCTTCACTAATTCAGTTTAACACCCAGTAAGTACTTGATATACAAATGGTCATTTTGTGGCTGAAGTATTCCTTTAAACCTGCTTGAGATTAATAAAGTTAGATTATTGTCAGTTGGTGCACATTCAGGACTGTTTTTGAAAACTTTTGCTGTTGGTCCCTTAAAGTGCCTTTTGAAAAGCTTGTAAAAACACTTATCAATCATAAAACCAGCTATTTCAAACTTTTGATTCAGTTTATTCAGTCCTATTGGAAAAAAGAATGTTGCGTTAATTTGGGAGGAGGTTACGATAAAATGTTTCCAGACAGGCAATAAAGACACAGACAGAGATGGAGAAAAAAAGGGATTTAGACAAGGGGGGGGGGGGGTGGATACACCTGCGCTGTGTTTGGGCCTGCAGCTTGGCACTAGAGGGGATCAGAGATGAAAGCCGGAGAAAGGCAGCGACTCAGAGGACAGGCTTATAACTTTAGAGTCAACAACAGCCTGTGATCACAGATGTGCCCAGCCATTGAACCTGCATCCGCCCACTCACACAAACAAAACACATGTGCACAAGGGCATCCGTACCAAACAACACAGACATATACATTAAGACACACAAATGGAGATGCACACTCTCTCCTTGGCAGAGAAATGCTTAAACAGACTCAAAGATTCACACGAACTCCAACTGGAACCAAGCTCAATCTCAAATTAACCAAACACACACACCATTTTGAGCACACACCATATGTTCTGTCGATACCCCTAGGTTGGTTGGACCAGGTTTTTCTGCTCGGTGGCGGCCGGGGTGTGCCTGGGGAGTGGCCAGGAGGTGCCACCTCATTATGATTGGCTAGTTTGAACTGTTTGACAAATCAACTGAATTTTCGGTTATAGGTGCAATTCAGTCTTAAACCTGGGAGGCAGTAATGTGCCAGACTACTGTCTAGCCTGACAAAAGGTTACAGAAGAGGAAGAAGATCTGTATGATTTGGAGTGAAGCTGCTGAGCAGAGTTTTATTTTACATTTGTGTGGTGTCTGTTGTGTTGTGATTGGTAGGTCTATTTATCTTTTAAACAAAACAAACTGGAGTGTAAGACACTGCAATTTGTGTGATTAAATTAGGTATAGGGAGTGGAGACAAAACTGGTAAATTAAATCTATGCTGACAAGTGTGCCCACTGTAGTGCTCATACTTCACACCACCCCTGCATTAACCCTGGATTCCACCAGCAGCGTGGCAATGGCATCACGTCTTCGGTGCTGTTTTTCTCTGTTTTCCATGCAGCTGTTTATCCCATTGGGAGAGTATCAGAAGCGGTGCGTCCTGCCGGCTGATACTGTAGACTTGTGCATATTTCGTCATTTTCCCTTGATTTTCTGGTATTTTTTTCTTGGTTATTATGATTCTACCGTGGCTGAGTAGGCTACATGTTTTAATGCTGTCCTTTTCTGTTTGTTTAGATTATGTTTATTGATGTTTTTATTCTCTGTGTTGTGCTGTAGCCTACACTCCCACTAGGAATGAAGTAGATTTTGGCTGTGTTTCAGTCAAAAAACATGCTCATCTTGATAATTATACAGATCAGTATGAAAATAAATCCAGTTAGAGATGGAATAGAAAGAAGATTTGTGTCTGTATTTAGTTTGAAAACATATCCATTTCAATAATTATACAGATAAATAATTAATAATTCAATTCTGAACAAAATAGATGAAAACTGACTTTCTGTCTGGTATGATCTGTTCTGTGTGGCCTGACGTGGCTGCTGTCCATCTCTGGCAAAATAGATTCGGCACATGTTTTGCACAGAGCAGAGCAGTCTGGGACGCTGCTAAGACTTTCCAAGGCTCACCCAGTGGAATCATGGGCATTGTCTTGAACATCCGCGATCAGCTCTGGAGGCTGTGCCATGGCTGTAATGTGCCGTTGACAAACCTGGTGAAATTTAGGGGTCATTCTGTGTCCCACTTCGGCACCCCATTAAAAAAAAGTCTTGACACGCCACTGGTGGTGGCTCCCACATTAACCTTAAATTGCCTCACTGAAACATGAAGAAAAGAATCAATCCTCCTTCAGTTTTTACCTCAGTGTGTGGCTTTTCTTTCATATTAAAAATGAATATAGTCTGCTATGCTGTACTCTCCCCTCTCCGTTCCTCCCTCACACATAAATATACATGCAGCCTGGTGCACACTCTTGCAAACCCACTTAATTTGCAGCTTGAAAACTGAACTCTAAATCCATCTCCAGGACTAATCACAGGTCGCTTTCAGTGCCGTGACATTCTTGGGACAGCCACGTCAGTCTTTGACACATTCATTTCCCCAAACCCCTCCTCGTCTCCTCTTCCATCTCCTCTCACACTCTGCCTCCTTTCTTTGGGCTGACAAAGGCCCCCTGATTAAAACTGCGCCTTGTCCACCCCCTGTAGGGATGAGTTCAGGCAACATATTGGGGGGGAATCAAATGGCTTCACAGAAGTTCTGCGCCTGCCATCTCACGCTGGCAACCTCACATGCTGTCCCATTTCACCCATTCTGGCACTCGTGGGGAGAGCTCACACGCCTCGTAGGCTTTTCGAGTGGAAATATAGCAAGACTGCGTCTCTGCAAAGATTACAGAAAGTCTCTGCATTCTGAGGTTTTTCCGGATGTGCTGTCTGTCTGTGTTTTTGTCAGGAAACATTTTGTAGGGTTGGTTGGACCTAACAGAACAGACAGCCGTTATACACATGACTGGACTTTATGCACGGCCCTTTCTCAGGGTGTCTCTAAAAGTTAGTTTTGAGAAGAATCCAAAGCTGCTTGAAGTGTATTTCAAAAGCAGAATACTGACAACTTTCGAAGGGGAGGGGTTAATTTTTTAAGAGCTAAAAAAAGAGGCAGAGTAGGTGGGGTGAAAGGCAGAGAAAGACAGAAGATGTCAGTTGGTGAATGCAGGCTGATCTCACCTGTCAGACATTTCGTGATAAGTCTGGCAGGTCGCTGTCACCGCAAAAAAAAAAAGTTCCTTAAATCTTCCTCCTACTTGCTCAGATATTTGACTAATTCTGTCTCTTTGGATATTCAGATACACAAGTAATCATTCATCTGTAAACTCATGATTATTCATGATGCTCCCTCAGTGCATGACAGTGACAAACTCCAGGCTGACACACAGCAGAAGTGTTTGCAGCCAACAGTTTGATGGGAAACGTCCACCCCTTGGACCATAAGGCTTTGACATTTTCTGATTTTTCTTTCTTTTTTACTCTTTTTCATAGTCAGTGGTTTTGGGGAAATTGTTGTTATGGTTAATTATTGAGCAGCATGGAAGAAGTGAATAATAAGTAAAACCTCTTCAACTTTCTGTTGCACTCTGTAGCAGCTGCAACTGGCAATGCTACACCAAAAATGTCAAAGGAAATAGCAATTATTTTTGATAAGCTTAATTGTTATCATGGTGACCTGTTACTTTGAGAGGGTCAGAGTACAAGTCTTTGTGATGTTTTCAGCTGTCTACTTTGCTCGCTTGTGAGGGAAAAATCTCATAAAAACATTTTGTAGACGGTTATTTTTTCCCCCTCACATTACCCGAGTGGCTACATAAATTTTATCCTTCCTCCGCCTGCTGCATAGTCCCCACCCGCAACCTCATTTGATTTGTCGATGCTTGCTGCGAGATGTCATTCCATGATGTTTATGAAGCAAATGTCACATGCAGTGCAAAGACTCAATAAGCTTCATCCACAGAAGCCCCTGCTCACAGTTAGCCACCTCCTGAAAAATCAGGAAAATTACCATTTCTGATGAATTCTGTTGATCTGCTAATCAGAGAGTTGTTTGAGCATGTGCCCCTCGACTGAGGAGGTTTACAGGGTGCTTTCACATCTAACCTGGTTGGTTGGTTCACTTAAAAGGAACTTGTTTCAACAGTTATGAAAGCCATTAATCTGCAAGCCGAGCGAGCAATCATTACTAGTAACTAGCGTGCACTAGGGACTATTATGACTACCCAATACCACTGAAATAAGTGACCTGTAGAAGCTAGGGCGGTTGCAATAACCACAGTATTACTATACATTGTTATTGACACGCAAACTATAAAGGATGGCAAACTACTGATATAACCTTTTTTTTTTTAAAACAGGAACCCCTTATATTTACACTGTGCTTCAAACACCAGCAGCTTGATGAGTTGCTTTAACAATAGTTAGTCAATAGATAGTCAATGTCATATAAAAAGCAAAAATATACCTTATGATAGCCGATTTATATATTCTATCATACTGTATACTGTGAATCCCTATGACATTAAGCTTGCAGCTCTTGGTTCATTTACAAAAAGTGTTAATACAAACAAAATTACTGGTGCGAAAGCAGCTGTAGATTGGACAAACCTCGCACTGGGTTTATGGTTCACCATGGATGTACTTCTGTTGTTATCGCCAAGAAGTTTTCAAATATCTGCCAAAAAAACCTGTTTTTGTCTCCTACTCTTTAATATTCTCTGATGCCTCTCCTCTCGCCTAGGAATGTTTCCCGCTGTGTTATCTAAACTGTAGCAGCTTTGTAGTAAATGTGCCAACAGTTTGCTATTTTTCCCTCCTACATACAGGACAACAAAAAGATTGCTTAGGCATTACAAAGGGAATGCATTGACAGGGAAGAGTTGAGTACAGTAGAACCTGACAACTCAGCTGTCCTCATTATGGCATTCATGAGTTGTGGATATAAGCACAAGCTTTCTAATCTTTTTGTTGATGGAAGGTTTGTATGTGTGTAAATACGATACAGATTTTGTGTGTACTGAGTCGATTGTGTGTCCCATCATTGTACCGGCTCTGTCTTGTCTCTGATGTACCCTTCTACACTTCAGTGACAAAAATCTTTTATGGTAATAGCTGTTGACCAATGATCCTGGATCGCCAACATTCTTATACATATTAGCAAATCCCCCGACTCGGATTCATTGAAACCGTTTATCATTCAGGCGAGCTCTTTGAAAAGTAAAACACGGGCCTGTCCTCAGCACCAGAAGGCCCAGGCATTAGTGATGTCTTGCAGGTGTGAAAGGGGTCATCGTCTGTATGGCCGTTGAATAGTGATGAACATCCGCGTACGAGGAGGGCTCCTGCCGTCCACTTCAGCACCTCAGTTCACTGTCAGCACTCCACTTCACTTCCTGCTGCCTGTCAGCGGAGACCGAGCCGTCGCAGAAACCACAGGGGAGCATCTGCATTCAAAACAGACTTTATTTAAAAAAAAAAAAAAAAAAAAAAAGTCTCCCTGAAATCTTCTCAAATATTCCTCACAGATCTGAGTGCGGCCTCTGACAGCCAGACGTCTTGAAATACACACACAAACACACACACAGCTACATCACGGCCAGCAGAGCTCAAATAGATGCACTGATTGGCAGCTGCAACTTGAGGAAAGTCAGATTCTTTGCTGCCCTGCGTGTGAAGGCAACCATGTTTGATCAGTTGTAGTGCGGTTGTATTTTATTTATTTTTATAGTGTTGGTTTTTCAGTGGTTTTGGTTTGTTCATGTTGTTTTGTATGTGTGTGCATGAGCGCCTGTATTTGTGAGCTTCTGTCTGAAGCAGAAATGTAAACAGGGAGTTGAGACTTGGTCCCTTCATTTTTATGTCCCATGTGTTTGAAAAGACAGATGCTGTAGTGATGAGAGAGATTCACAGTATGCGTCTATGTGTGTGTGTGTGTGTGTGTGTGTGTGTGTGNACTCTATAGGTGAGAGAACCAGGATAAACCAGTTTGACTGCAGTATATGGATGTCCCCCCTTTGATAGGCAGACGTCGCTCAAGGCTTCAGGTCCCCTCTTGGCAATTTCTTTAAAAAATTGTAAAAATCACATTTGCAGTAATATTGTGAAAGAAGACCTCAAAAGTAAATTTTCAATTCTAGTTTTGTATTTTTAAAATGACTGCTAATAAAGGTTCCCTCTTGGATAGTACACTTAGATAGTCCCCTATTATTCATGTTCGCATGTATGTGTGTGTGTGTGTGTGTATTTTCTTGCTGTTTCTTTCAGAAAGCCTTTTTGGCTTTTGTGTGCGATTTATGATTTGTGGATTTATGGAAGAATCTGTGACCTCTGTCCTTAAATTGCATGCAAAAACAAAAGAGTTTGCCATGAACCCCTGAAAAATGTTTGCACACATCAAGTGATGATGATAATAATGATGTTCGCTTGCGCGCGATTCCAACTGTGCCCAGGTTTTTGGGTCATGCTATTTTGTGTGTATGTTTTTGTGTACCTTAGCTTTTAAAGTAGTTTTGTCTGTCATTTTCTTTTGTGATAAGCCTTGAGGGCGTTTGTCAGTATCTGTGTGTGTGGGTTTTGACTTCAGTGGCTCCTGTTCTGTTCTGTTTGTCAGCTTTGGTGTTTGTTGTGTTTCTCAGTCTAATGGTTCTCCTCTCTTGTGGTGGTTTTCAGTCATCAGACACAGACGACCTGCTGGGACCATCCAAAGATGACAGAGCTCTACCAGTCACTAGGTGAGAAACACACATTCACTCTGTCTTAAAAATCCTGAAATAATCTTGACCCCAAAGTCTCTCAGAAAGTTTGGGTTTCAGCTGGCCTGTTTTAAGATATAGAGTGCTGTAGGAATGAGTCCTGGAACGCTGAAAGTCAGCATTTTAGCAGTCTTGGTTCCCTGGTCTGGAAGTCAATGGGCTTTTTGAATGGGTTTATGGTTAGATGCCTGAAATAAGATCTGTAGTTAACACAAGCCTAAAAGATTTTCATTTTTTGTAGTATGGTGGAGACATTAAACGTTATCAACCTAAACTACAGAATTAGCTGTTGCATATACACTTAAAAAATGACAAAAGTTTTGTTCATTTCCAAAGATTATATTGCTGAACAAAACGTGTAAGTAATATATTTCTGTTGGCCTGTTTTTGCAATAATCTAAAATCCAGTGGCTTTATTTAAAGGGAACTAGGGGGGTGTTCATTTCTGCATTGGCCTACAAATAAATGTCATCTCTGCACCACTCTGTTGCACACACTGACTTTGAGATTTCCTCCACTCCAAAACAATGGAGGTGAGTTTTTTGTGCTGCTCCAAGTAGTAATACATCTCATTAAAAAAAATTCAACATCAACATTCTGTCCAGAAACCATGTTCCCGTCAGTCCTGATAATTCACTGAGCTGTTTTATACAGGGTTCCCCATGTTCATGAAATTCTTGGAGGTAATAAAATTAGAAAAACTGCTCTCCAGGTCTGAAAATGATTTCAAATGAAAAGAATGTTTCACATATGTTTTAAGTATACATTGCCTCTGCTATTGTTGAAAACATGTTTACATATATCCCAAAAAAAACCTGACATTACATGAAATATGCTCCTTGTAGAACCGATTTAAAATCTAGTGCTGTGCTGCATTCACATTGGCATATGCAGCTAGTTGGCGAGGGGAATGTCTGAAGAGCGAGTAAATTTAGCAAGCGCCAGCAGTTTACTCATTCACAAATGCCTAGGAAGGGCGTGTTTAATCATGTATGGCTATCAAACAACAAATGTAACACACTGCTCGAGAGAGGCAGACCCTTGCTGCACTGAAACATAAGATGTTGGCAACATGGAAAATGGCTCTGGTCAGCCATGCTAAAGGGAAAAAACAACCAAAAGGCCGCTCAACAGACCGCCACCTTTGGCACATGTTTCACGCCTGCCGTAGCCACTGTTTGATGTCAGTTGTATGTGTGGACACAAAGGCATTTCATTCCATATTTTATGCTTCCTTTTTGCCACAGCACCTTGTAAAGGGCACACTGGAGTCAGAGCTACATGATCACACCCAGTGATTACTATATAGGCCTAACTATGTTATACTACTTAGATAAAGTCATGGCAATTGGGTAAAATGTTATGTTTTGAAAATCCATTGTTAAAATGTGTGGGAACACTATTTACAGCATTTCTTCAGTAAAAAGTTTTAATGCAAAGTTTTCTAGTGTGCGCACAGTTTTCTTGTGAGGGATCGACAAAATGTTGCAGACCCATTTCTCTCTACTTAGTTTACTCTTTAACTTGATGAAAATTGCACCTTGATCTTTTCGCTCCCTCTCCTGCCCCCTGTTAATATCCATATGCATGTGTCTGTCCCAGCGGGGTGGCTAGTATGACCGTTCTTTAATGAGCAGCCGGATAAGTAATAAGCTGTGAAACTTTGGGAACGTTTGCTGTAGGCCAGCAGCTCAACAAATAGCACCGGCCCCCGCTGAGACCGAACTCACTAACCTAATTACACAGTCCACATTAGCCACCCCTCCCCTCGGTCATCTCCATAGACAATAACTAACAAAAAGACAGCTTTCATTGAAGGTAGAGGTCCTGCTTATGTTACCCAGTAGCCAGATTTCTGTTGCACTTTGTTTTCTGATTTTCTGCCTCCGTTTTCTTTTTGTCCATCTACCTTTCATCCCTGTCTTTATCCCTGTAGCGGACTTGAACAATGTGCGATTCTCAGCATACCGAACAGCCATGAAGATCCGCAGACTACAGAAAGCACTGTGCTGTAAGTACCCACATACACACACGCACGCATGCACACGCACGCACAAGCACGCACACGCACGCACATGCACGCACACGCACGCACACCTTAATACCTACCTACAGTTGTGGTCTGCTTCTTTTGAAGTCTGGGTGCAACAAGGGGATGCAGTAATGATTTGAAGCTCTGCCAGATGCTGTGCCAGAAACTGCGCAGGAGCCAAGGAAATTTTGGCTTTAAAATTACACACAGTGTGTCAAGTGTGGATGTGTGAGTGATTGTGACCATGCACAGTCACAGCTGGTGATTGTGTTAAGCCTGTTGAGCACAGCCTCATTTGGTGTACACAGGTGGGATTTTTTTACGCTGTGCTTTTTTAAAATTTCCAACGCAAGAGCTGCTGTTTTGTCGTTTCTAATGGAGGCTTTGATAAAAGTCGGCTATTACCTACAGTCTCAGGTGGCTATCAACCCCATCCACACACACACACACACACACACACATCCTCACACACACTGCAGGTGCATGCAGACTCCCCCCTTTGTGAGGTTTGCATGGCAGCTGCGCTCGCTACAGTGTAATAATGGTGACAAATGTTAACTATTATCCAGCTGTTGACATTATTATAGCAACACACAGTGCGAGCCCACACTGCTCATTTACATCCTGCTGTTTGTAGGAAGTTTGCTCTGCATGCATGAAACAAACAAAGTATAGCATGTAGGTGTGTATGCAGCGTGGGCCCGTGGACCAGGATAATTGTGGGTATCAAAGTGTGTTATTGTGTTGGTTGGTTGTTAATGAGTTTGAATGATTCAGGAATTTTAGTTTGCTATCTCATATTGGCTCTCTGATCGCATGCGTGTGTTTGTGATGGGAATGCATTAGCCTGAGTGATTTCGACTTGGGGCACTGCAATTCAATTTCATCCATTAGATTAGAACAGTCACAGCGCAAAACAGGCGCATACAAACACACGCACACACACACACACACACACACACACACAGACACACACACAGAGCAGCAGGATCAGTAGTTATTAGCCTGGATTCATGTGGAATCTTTGCTGGGAGACCCGTGTGTGCGCCTGTATGAATGTTTTGTAAATGTGTGTGTGAGAGATGGCACACACACACAGACACACATGACAGGGATACTATAAAACGTCTAATTGGGTTAAGTCTATGCCAGGGGGCCGGTGAAGCACAAACGAGCTTGCTTGGCATCCCGCTAATGTGCCACATCCTCTCATATCTCGTAGCTTCATATCTAAGCTAGAGAGAAAAAAAAGTTTTTGCTTTTTGACAGCAATGGCTGCACCCGCTGTGCCCGCTCCACGTGGATACACCCCAGTAATTAGTGCTGTCTGGGGAAAAGAGGGGTAACATAAGGCAAGGAGCCATGGAGGTGTTGACAAGGAGCACGCAACAGGGCAAATGAGGAGACTTAAGTGGGGAGGAGAGGTGAGCGAGATGAGGGCTGTAGGAGAGGGAGTTTAAACGGTTTGTGGAAAGAGGTCAGAGGGAGAGATGAGCAGAGCAATTGAGGGTTCATTCCTCGTAAAAACTTTGTCCATTGTTTCACTCCCTAGTATATCTGTAAAAGTTTTTGAACCTTTTAGTAGCTGTTGGATGGAAATACATTATATGGAGTAGGTCTACAAGAGTTGTTATTGTTCTATATCCATGCTAATTAAACATCTGCTGCAGAAAACACTCTGTGTATTTGTTTCACCACATAGCACGGTCTACATGTTTTGAACAGAGTTTGGGGCAACTGTTTGATCTTTTCAGTGGATCTTCAACAAAGCATGACATAAGAGTCCCATCAGGAACGGAGCCTGCCTTTAAATGGACAGTACACTCCAAAATTAAAAAATACATTTTTCCCTCTTACCTGTAACACCATTTATCAGTCTAGATGATTCTTGTGTAAGTTGCTCAGTGTGGGTGATTTCAGCCATAGGAATGTCTGCCTTCTCTCCAGTGTATTAGATTTAGATCTCACTCAGCTTGTAGTGCTCAAAGTGACAAAAAATACATAAAAAAAAACTCAACATCAATGTCTTTTTCCAGAAATCATGACCCAGTTGCCCAAGATAATCTACAGACCTTATTGTGGTTGTAGTTCCGTAGAGAGAAAATAGTTCCTACGTGAGAGATTGCTGTTGAGTTTTTAATGTGTTTTTTGGCACTTTGAGCACCACAAGCCAAGTGCCATGTAGTGTCACTATATTTGAGAGAAGTCAGACATCTCTACAGCCGATATCTCCAACAGTTGGCAACTCACACCAAATTGATCAAGACTGATATATAGCACTACAGGTAAGAGGACAAATCTGTATTTTTATTTTGGGGTGAAATGTCCCTTTGATAAGTCTGTAATTCTATGTAAAAGCACAGCATCCCAAATGCATTCAAGGTACTAATTTTACCCATGTTTTGAGTTGGCAGTTCATTCATTGCAATTGTACTGAAGGGAGAAGTTTGACATTTTGGAACATACGTGCATTTGCTTTCTTGCAGACATAAACAGACGAGACATAACACGTTAATATGTGTTCTACAGGCTAGCTGTTTCCCCCCGTTTCCAGTCATTGTGCTAAGCTAAGCCAAACGGCTGCCTCATATTAAACAGATATGAGAGTGGTATTGATCTTCTCATCTCACTCAGCAAGAAAGTGAATCAGCACATTTGCCAAAGTGCCAATCTAGTCCTTCAGCTAATTTCATCTCATCACTTCGAGGAGTGTCATTATCTCAATACAAAACAGAAAAAGTCAGAACAACGCAGTAGAACAGAACACATAAGCTGTGTCCAGATCCATACATACTCTATACAGTATGCACTACATGCTGTAAGATAGTGCACAGAATTACATGAGCAACTGTGCAATTAGATAGTGGGAGAGTGGTCTGCATCAACAGCACGTTCAAAAATCTGTCGTAGTTGGTGTGCATGCTGTCTACTTTTAGTATACTTTATATTTTCTAATGCAAATACACTACATGCTCAAGTCTGTCTCAGAATCAATATGAAGTATTAATTTGGTTCATAGTAACTCATACAGAAATTTCAAACAGGTAAAATAAACTCATCCTGCAGATAGAACTTTGCTTATCCTAAGAAAATAATTCTCAGTAACGATCAAAATGACTTGTTAAGATGGAGAGGTCTTGTTGTTCTAGCACTATAAATAAGCAGAGTGGAGGTTGCACACACATCCCAAAAACTTTTACAGGTGCTGGATCAAAAAAATGTAACTTCGACAAGAATAAGAGAAGAGATCTGCATATTGTAGTCAAAACTCCCGACATTTTTAATCATGCCACATTTCTATCTAACAGAGATCTAACAGGTGCAAACACTATAAATAACATGGTATTTCAATTAGACACAATTTCTGTTTGTGTGTGGGTGTTGTTAGCAGTATCAACAACACAACAGCTGCTGAACATGTGTTGTATTTTATCTATTTCTCAGTTACTTTGTTTTTTCTCAGTGTGTTTTTGTGTGTTTGAGCAGCTGGCTACTCTGTTTATGTTGTCCCAAAGGACATGATTATCTTCTCTTGTTAAAAATGTTCCCCTCTCCTTCTTTCAGGACACATAAATGATAGCTAAAATATAGATGATGGAAGCATAATTGAGATATTGATATAAATATGATCCTTTTTTTCTTTTTCATTGAAGATGTAGCCGACAAATTAAATTAAAAGAAACTAGACTGCTCTCAGTCTGACATTTTTCCTCATTTGTCTTTTTCTGTTAAGATTTCTCTCTCATATTAATATTTCAGCACAATAATCCGTCTGTTCTGTCTGTACTCCCTGCGTACTTGCAGTTAGTTGTTTTGAACTATTTTGGATAAAATATCAGTCAAGTCTGCACTTTTTAAGTGCCTCTATGAATAGTCTGTGCCATTTTCAGCTCCTCATTCTGTTCAGATTTGGCATTTTTAGAAAAATCTGAGCTGTCGCTGAAAGCCCATTGAGCAAGTCGGAAGGTTACTAATGGCTCTGACTCGCTTTTTTTTTCTCTTTGTCCCCCGTCACCCCCTTTTTCCAAAACTTTTTCGTTTCTTCTTCTCTCTGTCCTTGTTAACCTTACTCCACTCCCCTCTCTTCTTCACTTTTCTCCCCATCCTTTTTGTTTCTGTCTCCTTATTGGTTCTCTCCTACTCTGTCCTCTATTCGCTTTTTTCATCCATCTCCTCTCATTCTGCCCACTCTCTTCCCCTCCTCTTCATCTGCAGTGGACCTGTTGGACCTCAGCGTGGCCCAAAACACCTTTGAGCAGCACAAACTCACCAACAACAATCAGCTGCTGTCCGTTCCTGACGTCATCAACTGCCTGACATCAATCTACGACGGCCTGGAGCAGGAGCACAAAGACCTGGTCAACGTGCCGCTCTGCGTTGACATGTGTCTCAACTGGCTGCTCAACGTTTACGACACGTGAGTATGCCATCTGTTCTACATTTAGGGCGCAGGAATGAGCCTCCTGTCTTTTCTGCATTGTCACAGATTATGATAAAACGTGGGAAGTCATCACCACCTGCATCCTCGCCTTTTGAAAATGTAACAGATGCATCAGTGTTGCCATAATATATAAAGTTTGTTTACCACGAATACAGTGTGTGAAATGTCTTAAATCAAATTGGATGAAAGTAGCAGAACTGATGCATCTCATCACTCTGCTCTCGTATCTTCAGATCTGTCTGTATTGATGTCGTCCATGCATAATGAATATGTCATACATATTTGCAAACTCATATGCTTTCACTCACATATTCTGGCAATGTCAACATGTTATACAGTTTGCACCAGTGAGTGCCTCTGTTGAAACATGAATGGCTGTTACACACTGTGTTTGTTGAGACCAGACATGCATATGAACATGTTCAAATACACTCTGCACTGGCCTACACTCTTAGAAAAAAAGGTGCCAACTAGAACCATAGAGGGTTCTTTGGCTTGTCCTTATACACTGTGTTTTTAGTTCGAAATAAAATCTTTTATAAAGTTTCCACTTGGTACTCTTTCAGGGTTTCACCTGAAACCCAACATTAAGGGTTATACCTAGACCATCCTTTATAGGTTCCAACATAGAAAGGTGATATGAAAGTTGACGGTTATCATATCGTGGACATTTGCTCATCTACAATATTGGAAAAAATGAACTGGATGAAAATTCTCACCTTTGTTTTAGTTATTTTCAAAAGGGAGACTTTCTACACTTGCTTACATTTTTTTTAAAATTGGCTTGAAGTCCTAATTATAGTGATGAAACATTTGTTCAACCAAAACTAACCCTTCTGTTTTCATTCCTTTAAGGGTCATTCTGAATGCTTATATTTCTGTAATATTGTGATACCATGAAACCGCAATATTTTCCAAGACGATTATTGTACAGCGAAAATCTCATGTTGTTGAAACCTTATTCAGGACTCTTGCCGGGGACTTTTCCACAGTCTGAGGGTGCTAACAAAAACACACCCAGGAGGCCCTACCATGAACCCTTTTATATTTCAAGGCTTAGATTTAGAGCCCAATCTGGGAGTTCCACTGAGAACCTTTTTATATTCCACTTATCATGGTTTTAGTTTAACAGTTTACCCTGAGACCAAGGGTAACTATATCCAGCAGCCTTGGACTTCCGGAGGTTCCAGGGCTGATGTGGTCCACCGCCACCCATAACAGTCATGATTCACAATCACATTTTGTGAAATCACTACTACTACTGCCTTTACTGTTTCAGTGGCGCTGTGGATCTCAACTCTACCAGGATGCTCAGTGACAGCTAGAAAGTTCTGTATCTCCAGCCATTAACCAATAATATAGTTTCTGTTCAATAAAGGGTACACAGTTAACCATTGTGTGGCATGGAACAATGGTAGATATATAAATTATGGCAGAACACAAATAAAATATATTGAACAAGGGGATTCCAGATACATTTAAAGTACCATTTAGTTATTTGAGAGTGAGGAGAGAGAGGAGATCTTTTAAGGGATTCAGTTGAGGTTGTTTGGGCATCTGATAGGATGCCACCTGGGTGCCTCCTGTTAATATTTCCATGCACGTCCAACTGGTAGGAGGCCCCGGGGCAGACTCAGAACATGCTGAAGGGCTTATATATCTCATCTGGCCTGGTAATGCCTCAGGATCCCCCAAAAGGAGCTGAAAAGTGTTGCTGGAGAGAGGGATGTCTGGAGTGCTTTGCTCAGCAGGCTGCCACCACAACCTGGATGGATGGATGCATGCATGGATGGATCTTTTAAACACCTTCTCCACGTCCTTTAAGAACTCTTTATTCCAAAAAGCATTCTTTGTAAAAGAACCCTTAGTCTTACAAAGGGTTCTTTAGAAGTAAATGGTTCCACTAAGAACCTCAGCCCTTTTGATAAACCCTTTTGAAACCCTTTTTGGCTAAGTGTACAGAGCATGAACATACTCTGTAATCACGTGTGTTCAACATCCTTACTAGTTCAAACATGATTTGTGGGTACACAGAAAATGAAATAATAATCTCACCATCTCTCTCCCACCATGATAGAAGTACAAGAGCGCGAGCACACACACACACACACACACACACACACACACACACGCGCACACACACACTTCACGATTATTCTCTTCCCAAGCACGTAATGATTTTATGTCACTGCTGCTGCATATAATTCAGATCTGAACTGAAGTGAACACACATAAACATGTTGTTTATACACAAACATGCACCCACAATTAATATAACTTTTGTCTGATGTCCGTGTGTTTTGTCCCTGCAGTGGCCGCAGTGGAAAGATCCGTGTCCTGTCAATGAAGATCGGTTTGCTCTCCCTTTCAAAAGGACACCTGGAGGAGAAATACAAATGTAAGTGCTCACAAGTAGGAGTAGTAAGATATCTGCTGATGTACACATGCACTTCATTGCATCACTGCCCCCCCCACCACCACCACTGTACAGGCCAGTCTGTGGTGAGTCCATCCCAGACTGCTTCAGCACTGCTGAAATCCCAGCAGTATTAATCAAACTCACAGACACAGAGAGATAGAGAGGATCCGAAGAACGGGCCGTCTAATTGCATGAGAGACCTCCTACGCGCTTCCCCTGTTCTTTATTTAATTTTCTATTCTGATTTATTTTTGAGGATTAGCGAGCGTGAATATAGGCTTGCTGCACAGGGAGGAGACTGTCATTTTGGCTTCCTGCTCTTTGTTTCTGCTGCTTTATCTCTCTCTGTCTATCTTCCTCTGCTGTCACAGCTCACACCATTGTTCATCCATCCAACAGTGCCACTTTGTCTTCTGTCCTATCTTACTTACTCTTGCTTCCCTTCTTTTCTGCATCCTCCTTCCCCTCTTCCTCTCTCTCCTCCCTTTCTCTTGCCATGGCATCCCTGAGCCTATTCGTTCCACTGGCAGTTTCTATTAGCCTGAGAAGGGTATCAAGCACGCTTGATTGCGTCGTTCCTCCTTTACTCTTTTAGAGTCTCATTGGCTGTCAGTCCCATGCATATAGCTACACTGCAACACACACACACACACCTAACCAGGCATGCTGCCATTCGACACTCTTTTGTGACAGTTGCGCATGTCAAATGTAATCTTGTAGCAGAAATAGTGAGACGGAGATGTGGGTGTTGATCAGTGAGATGACACACGAGTCGTGTGAAGGAAGGGGGTCACAGACACACGTCATTGCTGGTGTTTGCATGTACCACGCGCGCACACACACTTAACAGGAGCTGGCATCGGGGCCAGGCCTCATACAGAGATCAAAGTCAGCTGCAAGCAGAGCAGAAAGACCTGTCATGCCCTTCATTTCTCCCTCCCCCTCCCCTCTTTCCCCAGATTACCCTCTCTGCTCTCTTTGCTCAGTTTGTGCATGAGCCCTGGAGATGTTCCATAACTTAGTCTAAAATATAACGTGTTAACTGGCCGAGCCTGGGTGTCACTGGGCAGGCATCCATATCCAGTGCAGCTCTGTCAATCTGCTGGAGAATGTGGCGGAGTGTTGCAGGCAGGGAGAGAGAGATTAGAGGAGAAAGAGTCTGGCATGTGAGAAGTAAGACAGAAAGATTAAAAAATGCATCTTTTTGCTGATTTTTTTCTGTGTCCTCCCTACCACCTCCTACCCGCATTTACACACATTAACTCTCTCTCCCACTTACCATCACACTTTCTCCCTCTACATCTATTTATACTTATGTCTTTTATTTTAAATATCACCCACATGCTTTGACTCTTTCTCTCACTCCTTTCTCTTTTTTTCCTCCTCTCTCCGCCTCATCCACCTCCCCCTTCCCCCTCAGACCTCTTTAGCCAGGTGGCGTCGGCAGGTGACACATGTGACCAGAGGCAGCTTGGTCTACTGCTGCATGAAGCCATCCAGGTACCAAGGCAGCTCGGGGAGGTGGCCGCCTTCGGAGGTTCCAACATTGAACCCAGCGTCCGCAGCTGCTTCCAGCATGTATGTTCACACATAGACACACACAAGCATGTAGATGTGCACTGAACGTATTCATGTCGATGTAGTTGTACGCAAGTTTACACACATCTAAGAATATAAAAGCACATAAGCTCACATGATGGTCTTAATCCAATCCATCCAACCCAAAATCCATGTTTCCTTTCATTATAAAGTCATAATTCTTAACGTGTTATCAGTAAAATCAGTCCATCTCATATAAAAAGTCAAAAATTTACCAAAAAATTATATAACAGTCTCTTACCAAGTGGATAAATTGCATCAAATTGCAAAATATGAAACTAAACAAGATGATTCAAAATGTTAATTTTCAATAAAATTACGCGGCAACAGTTCTTATTATTGATTAATCATTTAAATATATTTAAAGCAACATGCAAAAAAAACCCCTCTCAGCCTTCTGTGGGAGTAAACTGAGTAGTCTGGGGATTTTAGATTGTTGGTCGGACAAAATAAGCTATTTGGAGCTGTCTCCTTAGGCTCTGGCAAATGAGAATGGACATTTTTCCACTATTTTAGGACATTTTATAAACCAAAGTTCTCCATCAAGAAAATAATAAGCACACTGACTGCTAATGAAAATGGTATTTGCACCCCTAACGCAGGCTATGACTTGGTAAGGCTTATAAAGTTTGCCTGAGCCAGAACACTTTGACCAAATTTATAACAACTCAAAGTGGCCTACAGATTACCTTTTTCCTGAGTTTTAAAAACTAACCTGTCAATATATTCAGGGAACATTTAGGGGTTTAGTCCTGTGGTAGTGCTGCAATTGAGTTGAGTACCCTCTCCAGACACAGCGTTCACAGCTTTGTATCCGCTTAAAACAAAACTGCCATCTGTTGCAGCTTAAAGGAACGGTTCACCCCCAAATCAAACATGAACACGTAACCTGTAACTATGGTGCCATATATCAATCTAGACTGTTTTTTTGTGAGTTGCAGAGGGTTAAAGATGATGCCTGACTTTTGGTGCTCAAAGTGCCAAAAAAATCTAATAAAATGAACAGCTATGTCTCTTTCCAGAAATCATGACCTGGTTACTCAAGATAATCCACAGAGCTTGTTGTGAGCAGGAACTATTTTCTTTCTAACAATCTATACCAGCCAGTCGTATCAGCACACAGAGGGAAGCGTGCAACTACTAATAGACAAAAGCTTGTACTCATTTCAGGGCAATTATAAAAATGAATGGCATTCTCTTTGAGCTGTAACGTTTGAAAGCTAAGTTGTGCTACGTGAGTTAGAAGTTGATGTACACTTCCTTCTCCATCAGAATACGGTTGGCAGGAGTAGATTGTGGTCATGATTTCTGGAGAGAGACATTGCTGTTGAGTTTTTCAACTGTATCTTTCTGACACTTTGAGCACCACAAGCCGAGTGCCATCTAGTTTTATAATATTTGAGAGAAGGCAGACATCTCTACGACAGATATCTCTAACACTTTGCAACTCACAGCAGAACAATCTAGACTGATAAATAGCACTACAGATAAGAGTCAAAATGTATTTTTTTGATTTTTCGGTGAACTGTCCCTTTAAAGATTAAATGGCTGATATATTTTACTTTAATCCAAAGAAGATTTCTTGCATGGACTGCTTCCTGTCACGCTCTGTGAGCCAGCTTGTGACATGAATCAACACCTATCTGATGCAGTGTTCAAAAAGCTGAACATTATGAGCTTTAAAAAGATGGGATTTATTGTTGGCCTATTCTACGGCATTGTAACTGTCTGCCAACATTTCTACCTTGGCTTTTTTTTCCCTGTGTGTTTGTCTAGCTTTACGTTCGTGTCAATGTTTCAGAGTCACAGTAACTGGTGGTAGGTCAGAGAGGTCAGTATATTTAGAGTTACATTACTGATAATAGTTTTTGGCAGGTAATCAGTACTGTAAAAGATTAAGTTTCAGTGCATCTTCCCAAAGCTAATTGTCATTAAGCACCTCAGTCTCCTCCGTGTTTCCCAGAGATCTAACACCTGCCTCTCTCAATCCTGTAAAAGTGCTTCAATATTTAAGCTCTGCTGACCAACCATGAAGACTCAAATGGCCTCCAGTCTTCTGCTGGCTGTCCTCTAGTGTTTTACCGCGGCCAGCTAACCACTTTCCTCTGGTTTATCTGCGGACGTTACTGGCATTTAATGATGTCTTCATCCTCCCAGGATCACTGTTTCATTTTTCTCACTCTCCCTCCCCTGGCTCATGCTTCGGCAGCCGTAAATGAGAGCCAAACATTAAAATTAGGGAGCTATAAATTTCACTGATCTCCTGTGCTGCGCCTCTCAAAATAGCAGAGTGAGGCGTTTTTAAACCTTCTCTCTCTTTCTCTCTCTCTCTCTCTCTCTCTCTCTTTGTGTTTTTTATTCTCAAAATAATGAAGAAGGCAAACACAATTCACTCTCTTGATGACATACTAACACACGCATGCACAAGGAGAGCAGAGCACGCACAAGCACGTGCTCTCATTGCTCCCAGACTTGATCACGAATTGCTGTGCCAGCTGTAGTCCAGTGGCTCATTAATCATTCGATCATCAAACCAAGTTGGCAGGTAGAAACCAGACTGACACACACAAGCAAAGCCCTCTGCCACCTGTGTGTCAGTCTGCCCTGCCAGTGACACTGCAGTCACCCAGTCCATTTGGTTTAATGGGCTCGTGATGAATGAGTTGCACCGCTATAAATATGGCCTCTTTCACTGTTCCTTTGTCACTCTCCTTCATTTATCCATCCATCCGTCTATCTCGCCATCCTTTCAGCCACCCTCTCATCTGCAGTAATTAATCTGTAAGTGCTATAATTCTGCCGTTAGATGGCATGGAGGAGGGACGGGAGGTGAAGAGGAGATTAGCGTATGGGCAAGGAGAGACAGAGAGGTATTCTGATTGTGCAGGGGAAGGTCAAACGGAAAACTGAAGGATGTAAAGATGATTTGAGATGTCATCAGGGTAAAAGTTTCATTGACGGAGTTCTCATTTGTCAACCAGTAACTTTTAGAAGCCTTGTGGTAGTCTGACCTTCAACCCATGTGAAAGAATTTCATAAACTTTTAAGGGTTTCCAAGTTACAGAATGGACATACTGTATACTTCAGTGAACACACACACACACACACACACACACACACACACACACACACACAAAACACAATAATTGACATCTGAAACAAATTTAAGTGAGTGAGTTTCAGAACAGATACCAAATCAATACTCTCTTTGATTCCTTACTTTTGAGAATATAAACATGTTTTTCTTTAACTGAACTTAAACTTCAAAGTTCAATGTTGTCTTAATATAGACAGCTGTGAAAGAACATGACTGATGAAATACAGTCAATAGTTGGCACATTTTTGAGCTCTGGTTTTGGGACTTTTACATTTAAATGAAAACATGTCATGAGTGAAGAAGAGCAGAAATATATAATATTTGTTGCCAGTTTTTGATACTTGACCTTTTTTTTTCGATAGTTGGTGCTATGAAAACATTTAATTAACCTTATCACACACCAAAAGCCCACTCATAATTGTTGTTTTTGAAAAACGGCTGCAAACATTAATTAAAACGGCAGATGCCTGATTCCAGTTTGACTCTGTTTTTAGTTTGTTTTGTTGCATGAATTTATTTTCAGGAGGGTATGCTAATAAAATTGAGCCACTTATAGTTTTGCACACCATAAGCCTTAAGAAGGGATCAGAGAACTGCACACGAACACGTTCCCACGCGTGCACGCGCGCGCGCGCGCACACACACACACACACACACACACACACACACACACACACACACACACACACACACACACACTCTATATTTGTTTTGATTATTCTCTGCTCCTATTTCAAATGCACTCAGCCCTTCGCTGCATTTGCTGCCCTTTTTCTGTGTCAGGGATGATGGAAAGGTCGTCTTTGATTTGTTTTGCGGTAACAACAGCCATGTCAAAGCTTCTCACCCTGTGTATGCTTTTCCAACTGGCTCTTTATAATCTGCAGTTGAACAAATATTCCCCTGAAATAAATTTTGTGGGCATTTCTTGTGTCCTGTAAAGTTTAAAGGAACAGCATTTGTAAAATGGACACTTAGCCAGTTGTTCTTGGAAAGGCCTTGATATTGTTTCATATCCAGAGTATTTAAAACAATAGAGGCTGCATCGTGCATGTAAAGGTTACATAAACAATAACACTTCAAAAGTTTAGAGCAGCAGTTAAGAGTAGGAGTTTGGGGGTGTTTTTCATAGCTACTTACACAGAGCAATATAGCTGTTGGCTAACAGTAAAGCTGTGGACGTGTAGGACAAGGGCAGCGAGGATTCTCACATCAATCAATGTTTATTGTTAGATATTTCAACCAATAAATATGAATAAATATGAGTGCTCATAAAAGTTATTTAGTCTTGGTCCACAATTTAACGCCGTAATGCGCCCAAGGGAGTCGTCGCCTTAATATGTACGGTCATCTTAAAATTGTCTGCATCTTTATGAGGCTCTCAGTAACAAGCAAAGAATTATAGCCTGTTATCTGTTCATGCAAATGCATGTTTCTTTATCATGCCACAAAGTGTTCTGACAGTTTATCAGCTCTGTTGAACTTTTATATAAACTGTAAATTTCGCATGGTTGCTGTCAGGACGTAGCGCCAAATTCTGGGCCCTATGCTTGATCCATGTCTCTCTCATGCACCTTTGAGTTCCAGCTGCGTTTACAGATGAAGGGCTAAACCATTTAACCCTTTTAAACCTTTGAAACTTGGATCGACATCACTGTCTTGTGCTGTTTTCAGATGCGTTTCACAAGTATTTAGACCTTTCATCCCTTAGCAAATTTGTTAAGTGTCTTTCAAAAACATAAGAAAGACAAGGAGCAATTTGATAAGAAATGTTCCACAAATTGCAAGAAATAAGATGATTTTGAAAATTATTTTTTCATAAAGCTTGGGAAAAATGTCAAAGGAAAAAAGAAAAAAAGCTAGGGAAAAACTGTATTTAAAATTATAATAATTACATATTCAAAATTATGTTACAGAATCATTAGAATTTATAAGCAATTTCCTTCAGGGAATTTTCTTCTTTTTTTTAACTTTTGTTTTTCTTATTTTGCTACCGTTCAGGTAATTATCTGGTACTTTATAACCGTTTCTTGCAAATTTTTGCCTCATTTCTTCTCAAATTGCTCATTGCATTTTTCCCATGTTTTTGACAGAAATCATGCAAATTTGGTCAAAGAGATAGCTTGCTAGTGAAGAGATAAGGGGGGGCTCAGAGAGCTTCCACTATTTTTTATACAAAGTGTAGTGTTTAAGCCATTTTTTTCAGTCAATGTAATTTTAGTTATGGCACTAATTACCTCTAAAAGTTTGCAAACAAAACTTTTCATTTGAGGCTTTTCGATGGGCTCTCTCCCACTTGGGACCTTAGCAATCAGTCTCATCTTAACCCCCACTACCACTCCCCTGTTTGCTGCACTTTTGATGTGAATGCTCCTAACTTGTGGCCCTGCCTCTGTTGTGTGCAGGTGACCAATAAGGTGGAGCTGGAGCCCCGGCAGTTTATCGACTGGATGCGTCTGGAGCCCCAGTCTATGGTTTGGCTTCCTGTCCTGCACAGAGTGGCTGCAGCAGAGACGGCAAAACATCAGGCCAAGTGTAACATCTGCAAGGAGTGTCCTATTGTTGGCTTCAGGTAAACACACTCAAAATCGAGACAACTGTACAACATGCGACACACAAACACCAGATGTGGCACTGTTCTGTGTTGTTCTCTCCTGGTTGAGCATAAAGGGCAGATCTGCTCTGGAGGGCAGGCATTTATCTAAATGTCAACAGCTGATACACCACTGACTAAATACCATCCGGTGGTTTGCAGCGAAACATTCACACATACTCACAAAGACGGCAACACACTCGTACACACAAACATACGGTGCGCTGCCACATTTGCAAAGTTCACAGAGAGCTGATTGGCTGGCAAACAATCCATAACAGACCACCCTCTGATACTGTGCTGGACTGACAATCAGACACACACACACACACACACAGAAACAGCATCCTTTGTTTTAGTTATCTCACACTTATGCGGTAACAACAGCTCAACAGCCGTAGTCAATTCATCATAAAATTTTGTTTTCCACTGACCAGTTGTGCAGGGAAAAGCTTTTTCACGTGGCTGGAGATCTGTGTAACACCATCCCAAGCGGAGTACGGTTGCAGGATTGTCCCATTCAGATCCCTTGCTTTGCCAGCAGAAAGAGAAATACAGTCAGACATTTGATGAAGCACACGTCTCCCAAGTTCTGTCATTGATCGATGAGCGGGAGCGACGGAGGGAGGGGAAGGCTGAGAGCAAGAGAGAAAGAGGAAGGAAAATGCATAGCAGGCATTTTGCAGATTTCATTTTTTCCACCCTCGCAAGTAGGAGTAGTTTCCACACAAGCACAGAACATTGGATCATCCAGGAACTCAAACACAACTTGAACGAGATATAGCAGATATGTTTACATTTGATAAATGTCAAGTCAATTGGTGGAATGGTTAACAAGCCACCAAGCCACATTCAACATGCATCATTTCCTGTGTGTTCAAGCAAACTTGTCTTGAGCTTCATTTATATTCTTATTCTCAGTTTTGAACCTGCTGACAATAATTAAAACATAATGGCTTCTGCTCCATAATGCCAGTGAGACAAAAGACCTTCATGGCGTTTTTAATATTATAATTTGTAGGCCTAATAATGTAACATTGGATGTTGACCTTTATTTTTTAGAGCAGTTTTATTCCTCTACTTTGGTTTTAATATCTTTCGGTCATGTATTGCTGTGATTTAAATCAGTGATTCCCAACCAGCGGGACGTGTAACCTTGTGAGTATTTCTGCAGGTGCCACAGGGGTATGTGGTTGAAAAATCGTGGAGTAGATCAACTTATTTGAATAAAATAAAAATTAATTATGATTTGACTGAAGAAAAAAATATATATATTTGTGTTTAGGTGGATAATTTCTATCATAATAGCTCGCAAAACATTAGCTGTGTGGCTAATTTATGAGCCAAAGGTTTTTATTAGTAGTAAATGATTATTCCAGGTATAAAGTAAACCCTCAGGTGTTACCAGGGAAAACAAATTAAGGCTTTCCTGGTTATTTGACTAACTGAATATTCTTTTTTTTTCTTTGGACCACAGCATAAGTAAGGGACAATACTCGACAAGGTGTCTATTATAAGGAATAATGGCTAGGGTGGAGGCGTGAACTGTCCTACACACACTGGGTTGTCCTGTTAATGGACGCCTCATTGAGTATTAGTTAGTTATTTATCTTTTCGTCACTAAGCATATAGACTACAATCGTGCACAAAAGTTTCTTAACAGACAACAGGATGTTACGTTAAAAGGCCGATAATACATGTACCATCATTAACCAAAGTTGTTAGTGTATAAACTCATTAATTAAACGCCACCTCTGCACCTCTGGCTGTGAAGGTGAATTAACGCCCCCTCCTCGTAGTAATATGCTGCATGTCAGCATGTAATGGCGCATTTCACTTGGTGGTGTCATGTGCGCTGTTGCATCCTTTGATATATGATGGTCTCTCGTAGCTCATCAGTCAGCTAACCTTGGGAGAGCTGGAGAGGAGAGAGAGATAAAAGACTTAAGCTATTACGTCTGAATGGCTCCTGTCTCAATTGAGCTGTTAAATGGCCTTCTGGCTACAGCTGCTGCTGAGGACAACATCCTGACAGTTGTTGTCACGTTGTTGTGTTTTGGTGGAAATCCAACTGTCTGTCACACTGTCAGCATATCGAGGAGGCTTTGTGTGTGTGTACGTATGTGGATGATTGTGTGACAGTAAAAATCGACAGCTCTTCAGGAGGCCCCAGCGTAGCCTGAAGATGAATCACGTTGCAGAGATACATATGTGCTCCCTTGCACGCACTCACACCTTGAGGACATGAAAGTGACATCTGCACACACCACTTCCCAAGTCAACTTATCTCACTTTTCACCTCCCTTTCTTTCCTCTCTCTCTCTCTCTCTCTAGGTATCGCAGTCTGAAGCATTTCAACTACGACGTGTGTCAGAGCTGCTTCTTTTCTGGGCGCACTGCCAAGGGCCACAAGCTCAACTACCCCATGGTGGAGTACTGCACACCGGTGAGGGAGTAACTCACACATACATAGAGGCACACTTTGTTCAGCAGCTCATCTCTTTTCCAAGTGCTTACACTCTTCGCTCTTCCATGTAATGAAGGCACCCACAGTCGCGCTTACAGCAACACATTTATACTGATTTTCAATTTAAATCCATTACTTCACACTGAACACAAGCTGCTGTCTTAATTGGCAAATATTTTGTACTTCTATGAATGGTTATTTGTATTCTGAGTACGGCGACAGCTGAGCGTTTCACCCATATGTGATTGGTGAACATCTCCTTCCAAAACCATGAGCATCAATATGCTGCTAATAACATTCATCTCATCTGAACGGGATCATTGCCTTGATGCATTCAGGGTGCCAGATTGCTCTGGCAAAAAAAAAAAAAAAACAGGGTCTTCTCAAAGAACTTAGCTAAACTTTTGTGGCAATGCAGCGCCATTTGCCAAAAACTGCATCAGACACTCAAATATAAGTATGTGCATAAATATGTAAGTATGTGCATAAATATGTGCAAGTGCTCGAGGTATTTGTACCTCAGGACCAATGACTGCATATAAAGAAGGACAACAAGTCTGCACTTCCTCCCACTGTACAAAAATGAAGCCAAAATATCCCACATACAGCTGCTGCCATCTTGCACTGGCCATTTGGAGCTAGAGTCTGCACAGCCTCACACACTTAAAACAAACAATATCGGCCACTTTCACTCAGCAGTCACGCACAAACTCACCATCCCTGAACGGCTAACTACCCTCAGGAGTTTCTTAGGATATCACAGAGCTTTCCTGTTACACCTGTAGTACTTTATACAAGATTTATGAAGACAGACTCTGAGGCAGATAAGCCTTAGTGAAACTGTTCAACCATATATTTGTGCTCTTCACCCATAGACTAGTAGGATTTGTGAATTTCTCATAATGGCATAATGGCAACATACAATCCCTTGAGTACCAATTTCCTGCGTTTGCAGAGAAATCACTTAATTTGTCCCTCAAGGTCCGATCAAGTAATGGTTGATCCATTTGTTTCTGAAACCTCTCTTTTCTCCTTAACCATTTAGCCTTTTTTTCCGTGCTGGCTTTAGCTCATTTTCACATTAAACTGGGTCTACCAAAATCGCTACTTTTAGCAAACAGCCCTAGCATTAAAGATGGAACGTAAAACTCACAACACTGGCTGGCTGCCGTAAGTTTCCATTCAGCCTGTAGCTTTCTACAAGTTGTTATCCTGACCTGATAGATGCCTGCTAGGACAGATCATTCTCAACAGTAGCAGACTAGTGTGTAAGATTCCATTTTATGCTCATTTTCAGGTTCATACTTCTCTGTGAGAACACGTTAAATCTTTTAGTCTTCACAAAAAAAGCACATTATTTTCTTAACTTGTCTGACTGAATATTCTTAACGTCCCTTCTGTCTGAAGCACTCTTCATGTCTGTTTCCTTAAGACCCCTTCCCAAAGAAGCCTAGTTGGCCCTGATTGGTCAGTGTTTGCAGGTCTTCCACTTTTGCGCTCTTGGTAGACTGTCATTGCAGACTGTAATTACTGTGAGGGCACTGTAACAGCAGTTTCTGCTTTTATTTAATGTGGTGACATAACAACTTCATGGAAGTCCTGACAGCTCTATTAAAGGAACAGCATCTGAATACAGAGTCTTGAATTCATCTAAGCACTGAGCACTTTAATACTTTCGCAATATTTACGTAGCAGCTGGATCTGCTTTGATCTAAAAAAAAAAAAAAGACATGGAAATCTGACCTTTTACAATATGGGACTTTTAAATGTAAGCAATGTGAAAATGTTCAAATGGGCCACGGAGGATTAAAATATAATGCTTGCTTTTCATGTCACGTTCTTGGGGCATTGAAAATGTTTCTGAGGGCCATCATTGAACCGCGGACTGCACTCTGAGAAACTATGTCCTTGAAGTTAAGGTCAGGACTCTGAAATCAAGTTGAGTTGAGTCATTCCCCCCCAAACTCAGAAACCATTTTGCCCTACAGCGTTGTTGTTGCTGTTAAAGCGTTTCATACAGTATTGCAAGTGTAAACCATATTTTTATCTCCTCACTGTGATGAATCTAAGTTGGCATCACTCCTGCCACTTGCCTCTACGTCCCACTTCCCATGCAGTTGATTTCTCCACTTGTTCCACAATCAACCCTCCCGACAGACCTCTGGCCTAATTTGAATTTTCATGAACAAATGGTAAAATGCTTGCAGCTCTCTGAGGTCTTTTTATAATTTCTGCCAGAAAGCAATATTTCACTTTACTACTACGCAGAGAGAAGAATATTAGAAAACGGGGAGCTTGGCAAAATTGAACGTTGCCCTCCCTCTCAATTAGGATCGTGCATTCGTGGGCCAACTCGTTTCAATATTGCTTAACGTCAAACTTTGAGTGACTCGTGTGGGGACGTTTCTCATTTCTGTCTTTTAATTTGCTTTTTCAATTTTGCAAATGGGATAGATATTGACTCTGGGGGAGCAGCTGTAGGGCGTAGTGATCATTCTTCCCTAAGTTAAGATGCCCAGCAGCTGCCTGCTGCAACTTTGAAAAAACTTTATCTTTTCTGCTGTGTGGCAACGACAAACACTTAAAATGTTGGTAAAAGATTATTACGCAGCTATAGGGGATGTTAATCACGCAGGAGTTTACTGTTCAGCAGCTCTACTGGAAAAAGGAAGAAATTAACAGGGACTTCAAAGAGGCCTCAACATTTCCCTCCCCATTTGTGTCACATCCTAAAATCAAAGTGTGTTTCATTTGGATTTTTGACAATGATTTCTACACAACCGTATAAAATAAGTATTTATTATTTATTTCCAAATTATTGCAACGAATAAAAAGCAAAGCAATTCAAAGTCACAAATAAAGGCCAGTTCCAGGACCCAAAAATCAAAATAATTTTCTCTTACCTGTAGTGCTGTTAATCATTATTGATTGTTTTGGTGTGAGTTGCAGAGTGTTTAAGATATCAGCTGTAGAGATGTCTGCCTTCTCTCTAGTGTAATGGAACCAGAAAGCTTGTGGTTCTCAAAGCACCAAAAAATGGCTCAACAGCAGTGTCTTTCTCTATATACCAGGACCTGGTTACTCTAGATAATCCACAGCCCTTGCTGTGAGCTGTTTCATGTAAGAAATATTTTCTTCGGGGCACCCAGTAGCTCACCTGGTAGAGCCGGTGCCCCATGTACAGAGGCTGTGTTCTCACTGCAGCGGCTGTGGGTTCGACCTGTTGCCCTTTGCTGCATGTCATCCCCTTTCTCTCCCCCTTTCAATCTTAAGTTCTTCTATTTCTAATACAGGCAATAGCCAAAAAAATAGTCTTTAAAAAAAGGAACTATTTTCTTCCTGCCAAACTACACCTGCCAACGGTATCACTGCGGAGAAGGAAGCGTGCATCTACTGCGAGCTCACCAGGCACCATTGAGCTAGCTAATGTTCTAGCTCAGCTAAGAAGGATGACATTACTGTTTGCATCTCGTGCTGTCACAAACACAAGCCGCTCATCCGTCAGTAGATGCATGCTTCCTTTAGTACAGTGATACTGTTGGTGGGTGTAATTTGGTGGAAAGAACATAGTTCCAGGAAACTGCTCACAGCAATGTCTGTGGATTATTTTGAGTAGCCAGGACATTATTGCTGCTGAGTTTTTCAAATGTTTTTTTTTTTTTTTTTTGCACTTTGAGCACCACAAGCCAAGTAACATCTAGTTCCATTTCATTTGAGAGAAGGCAAACTTCTTTACAGCCAATATCTCCAACACTGCAACTCACATCAAAACAATCTAGATTGACCAAAAAAAGCACTACAGGTAAGAGCATTAATTTAATATTCAATCTCTCTAAGATGTCGGTACAACTTGACCCACTCTATGGCCAGTTTAATTGATTAGATTTTTTTTTTTTTTTTTTCCAACATTATCTTTATTGGGTTTTCAAAATGCTTCCAATGATATACAAGAATAAGAGTGCTCTCACATCAAAGGAAATGTCATGGGCAGCTTAGTTATTGTCCAGCATTCAAATTATCTTTCCTTTCAAGTCAGGTATTTATGAGATAACATAGAGCAACACTTAGTTGAGAATACAAAGTATATGAGAAAAGGAAAGAAAAGGAAAAAAAACAAAAAACAAACCCAAAACAAAACAAAAAAGCAACAACAATCAAAACAACAAAGGTTTCTCTATTCTATCAAGGGTTAGCCCAAATTATTTCACTATTGTGCATGGTTCAGAAATACTAACTCGAATGTACAATTCACACAGAATAAAGAAATCAAATATCAAAACAAAAGGAAATTGTTTTAGAACACTGCAGAGGATCACTGATAACTACGCCTCATCCGCCCCACTCCCCACACCCCTTAAATCCACACTCTCCATATATTCCATAAAAGGACCCCAAATGTTTTGAAATAGTGATAGTTTCCCCTTTATAATGTCAGTAATCTTCTCCATAGGTAGATTAGATATTTTTTAATGATTTATGCATATGTCAGTGTATTTTTTTTACATCAGAAGTCTACATGTTTTTTTATTTTTCCTCATTTGCTGTTTTTTATTTTTACAAGTTTGAAAAATCAATAGTGCAATACATGAAAACAACAAGAATGAAAAAAAAAAACACAAGGCAGGTCGGGAATTGTGACACAAACTACATTTATCCACATATAATCATATATATCCACATAATTCAGTGTATCATCTATCAGAGGCACAATGAGACTTTTTTTGGGCTTAGACAGACATGATGGCAGATCTCACTAGAAGGACAATAATCAGTGTGGCAGAAATCTGGTGTGTTTGGCAGAAACTAGAAGCTGCAAAAAATCCTGTGACAGACTGAGAGCAAAAGACGAAAGATTTTAAGCACTGATTAAACAAAATATTTGAACTTATCAGCCATAATGTTAAGTCTGCTTCTGCCAGAAAGCAGTCACAACTTATTGCCGTCGCCACTCTGAAGAATGGCTGTGACAGCAGCACACTGTCCGCAGGCTTTTCAGCACAAACAAGGATAAAAGGAGCATTGAATGCAGCCAAATACAAGCAAATTATTGAGGACAGCTTGCTTCAGAGTGCCAAACACCTTAGACTGGTGCAACAGCTTATGTTCGGCTCAAACAATGACCTGGAGCATACAGTGCAGTGAGATCAATACCAGGGTGGCTGTAGAACAAAAGAAAAACCTTGAAAGCTTTGAGAGCTGTGATATCACATGACACTTGCTGTTCATAAATGCTTCATATCCAACATAACAGAGCTTTATTTAACTGCAAAATGCTGTAGACTGATAAGAAATCACGCCAGTCTAGTTGATAGATGTATCCAGGCCTGTAACACCTGGCAGAGGGAAATCAAATAAAAACTCAGCTAAATCAACTTATTGTGTCATTTTCAATCCTTCACATCAGCTTAACTTTATTCGACAACTTTGATTCGCAAGTTGTTGTTTTTTTGTGTCTCTTTGTTTCCTCTAAAAATATCAGCATCCTACGGAATTATATTTACCCTCTCCCTACACTCGAACTAAATTGCGTTTCAGTTTTATATCTTTGAAAATACGGAGTCCGTATTGAATAATGATTCTCCAACAAACAGATTTTGCAGAGAGTTAAAGACTGATAGTGGCTTTTGTGAGCCTCAGCGCGGTCATTTAATGCGATTCGTTCTCTCATCTTTGTCGCACTGTTTGCTTTATGGCCACAGTATTGCTTTTTTTATTTTTTATTAGGTCTTCATTTTTATAGGAGTGGCATTTTCATAGCTCCAATGGGCTTTGTCAGTGTTATTGAAGAAGTCAAATTTGGTGCGGTGTTATATTGATTACTGTAATTTCAATGTTTTTACCTTTCATAATTGGAGATGTTGTTTGGGTGTGACTGCGGTGGTGTCTCTGGTGTCATTTTGTTGTCACAGTCTGTCAGGGGTCGTCCTGGTGGTCTTATGCTGATGATGCACACCCTGTAACTTCAATATCTCTGATTTGATTTCTGCTTTTGTTGCATATCCCCCCTTTTCTCCCTCTCCCAAACTATTTCCTGTCTATATCTACATTGCAATTATCTAATAAAGGCAAAAACAAAATCTTATGAATAAAAAACGCATGTCTGTTAAACCACTCAGGAAGGAGTTCACACAAACACATACACACACATACTAAAACTTACATAAATTCTTCTTCAGCTTTAGCATAATTGTTCTTTAATTGCTGTTGGTTTGCTCAAGCTACCATCTTAAATTGCGTGGATTAGTCAATAAGCCAAGTGAACTCAATAGAGTCTGTTCATTTACGCATATCTATCAACGGTGGTGGGAGTTGTATATGTGTGTGTGCTCAGCAGTTGTTGTCTGAATCCTCTGCAGAGGGATTTTCTCACCCTCTGGTCAGACTGTTGTGGTAATTTGTTGTTTGCTTGCAAGGCAGAAACCGCTTCTGCGGGAGGAACACCTTTGCTAAGTATCTAATTAACAAAACACATTCTCCTCCGCACAAACACTGCTGTTGTGAGCACAAGAGACTGTGAAAATGTTTCAACTCATTCTCTCTCACACACTGCAATAAATAAAACACCAAAACTTTGTCTGTTTCTTTGTTTTCTCGTCCTGCAGACGACATCAGGTGAGGACATGCGTGATTTCACCAAAGTGCTGAAGAACAAATTCCGGTCAAAGAAGTACTTTGCCAAACATCCGCGGCTAGGTTACCTGCCGGTCCAGACGGTTCTAGAGGGCGACAACATGGAAACGTGAGTAACTCTCGAGTGTCTTTCTGAGACAACACAGAGCTCAAATATGATTTGTTAAAGTGCATTAAAAACACTTTATTTCCAGGTTGATGTCCAAACCAAACAAATTAATCCACTTTGTTTATTTTTCAAACATCACAATTCCTTTCAGCTGTCCTAAAGTCACTGAAAGTCGCAGTAAAGTGGATGTTCTCTTTCTATACGTGTCTGCTATAGTACAAGAGGGATTTAAATGAAATGTTTAAAAAATGTGTGAATGACAATGGTGTAATTTTGTGCTTTAGTGGGTTATAGATTACTACTACCATGTCCATGCATCCCCGGCTTGCCCATGACACATTTTCGGTATATAACGAGAGATAATTGAACAATGAGGACACAGAAACAGAATTGATTTGGAAAATGTATTTTCTATTTCACTGTGTCTTTAAAGGAATAATTAACTTCCCAAATGACAATTTCTATATCAATTGCTCACCCTGTGTTATGTTGTTAAGTTGTTAAGAAGTTACCTCTCTGAACACAGTGACCTCTGATCTACCACTTTCTCAGTTACTTCATTTGTTTGTGTTATTGTGTTTTAAAGGGTTAGATCAGAGTTGCAAAAGTCACACAACAATACGAAGTCATCACTTGAGGCAGCTGTAGAGCAGCAGCTCTCGTGTTCAGCGAGGTAAAATGACTGTTTTTGTAATTGGTTTTTAATGACACATAGATAAGTTTCACTTTCAGTTCAGTTTTAGTGAAAATGTATACTGGGAAGTACTGGGTATACGACTGTCTAAATGACACTTTGATTATACTGCACACGTCGTGCGACAGTTTTTGAACAGATGTTTTCATACGGTTTTGCTTTTGTTAATGTGAACATCTTTTTTTCCAATTCACCAAGAATTTTACATCACAAACTGATATGACCTGGACATTTGGGGGGTTAAGTATTCCTTTAAAAGCAGGTCTTCTTGTGACAAAATGCCTAAACTGTGTATCAAAGTGGTATTTCAGTGATAAAGAATTCTGTGTCAGTAACAGGGGAGGACTTGTGAGAGACTGATTAAAATAAGAATGCCCAAAATCAGTGTTGCAGAGGCTGACATGTCCTGACTCAAGCTACACAGTTCTTGAATCCTTTGAATCCTACACTTCCAAGAATACAACCTAATGGATTTTTTCATTGGGACTTCCCTGCTCGGTAAAGCTGTAAAACTCAGAGCTTCCAATTTGCTTTCAATTACTACTTTTTAGTCTCGGGGCCAAGAGTACTTAAGTGATAACACTTGTGGTATTAATTTTTAAACTTAAAGCTTCTCAAGCGCCACACGAGACAGGACAAGCACCCTCATGACTGACTTTGACGTGTAAAACCGATGTAGTATCCCTTTAAATGTATTTTACCATGCCTGACACACACACACACACACACACACACACACACACACACACACAAACAGAGACACAGGAGCTATAGTATTTGGGGAGTGCTAATGTCCTGCTCAGTTTATGTGTTTATTTACCTGGCGGTCCAGTCATTACCAGGTGTCGTGGCTGCACGGTAGATCTTCTGTCTGCAGCACCTGACCCAGTGACTACGTCTGATTTATGTCCCTGCTCCTGCCAGCAATAAATCCCCCTGGAGAGCCATTTAACTTGGTCTATATTATGCAGACGCCCCAGGTGGGCTCCTTGTCCTCCCTGGCCTTTTCTAAAACCAGCTCGCTCACACCATGTGCTCTGAGCATTGCTCTTTTTCACTCATTTTTTTGTGTTTTCCTCGCATTTTATCCATCTATCTACTGTCAGCTTTTCTCCTCCTGTCAGACATTTCCCGGTCGGGTTCTCTGACTTTTGATCATTGTAGTTTTGCATCTTGTAAGCACTGAAAACTCTCAAAGATGTTCATGCGTGCATTCACAATGACTCACCTGTTCACTCGCGATAGATTTTCCCCGACATCCAGTTGCACACAGTCACCTCTCAGATGGATTGCGCTCCCTCTTTCATTCCTCCCATCCTTGCCCGTCCTCCCCCTCACCTCCCACCTCGCTCCATTCTCACTTCCCTTCCTCTCTGAAAAATGGCTCCTGCAGAGATGCCTGCTTGATAAATGCCTCTGAAAGGTTGAAGAATTGTGGCAAAATGTGAGGATCTTTTCAAAATATTGCAGAAGGGAATGGAGACTTAAAAGAAATTTAGGGTCATTTCATGGACATCATTTTCCCGTCTGTTACAGCATCAAGTCTCCTGTGAGCTGTGGGCTCCCCACATGTAGCCACAAGGCTTAACTACATCGTAAACAGCTCTGTGTGTAGAAATAAGCCTGAATGTGTGGGTTTTTTTTTTTTTGGTTTTTTTTTCATTTCTGGAATGTCTATAAGATGTGCTTCAAACATATATTGGAATTGCTCAGCATGCACCGTTCATTTTAGATCTTTATTATTACACTTTAGTGGCTTTTGCCATCTCCATGTCACCAAAATGAATTCTGTGACCTAAATTGAAATAGATTTTTTCTGGAAATGGAGCAGTCTCTGCTTAAAAAGAGGAATTATAAGGATAAGCTAAACATTGCAGCATTTGCTGCCGTGTTTTTTTGTAATGAATATGATTTCTCCAAAATATCTCTGCTGAATATCACATGGAAATGTCTGTGAACCCCACAAACATCATTATGAGATCTCAATTTTTAAACTAACCCCCCAAAACTTATTTAATGTGCAGTCAGGCTCCATTGGTCCTTTTAACAAAGTGAACTTCTAAGAAGTTGTAATTTTTAAAGTACTGTAGCAGCTGAAGAGAAAATTAGATAGTCTGCTGTATAATTGGCCTCCCTAATGCCCTCACTCCCTATCTCTCTCCTCTCCACTCTTGTATCATCATTTCTTTCTTTCTTTTCATTTTTTTTGTTGAATTCCACCCACTGTTGTTTCTCTCCACCTTGAGAGAGCAAAACACCACCTACTCTCTCACCTCCCACTTACATCTTTGCTTCATTTCACGGCAGATAGGATTTTTGATTCGTCACGGCTGCATTTGATAATGTGAAAGAGCCATTCTAATGGTTTCTTCCTACTCAGTGTTGTTTCTTTGTTTTTTACCCAACATAACCAGTTAGAGCAGATGAGTCTCTGCTGCATTAGACCCTGCAGAGCAGTTAATGGGTTTGAATGTGGAATCTAAAATTAATGGAAAACTTTATCAGAATCCAGTCTTAACAGAAATTATTGTTAGAGGTAATGGAAAAAATAGTACATAAAATGCCCTCCGTGGCCACCTGTGCATTGGCAAGCACAAATCACTTGGAGATACATTTTTACAGGACTGAAAACCTTAAAAGTTAAAAGGTTTTTGTATAGAAATATTTTAGAAAAAATAGTTTTTGTATTTAGATTTTATGACATTGGGGCTTATTTTAATAATGCCAACACTGTAAACTGAAGTAATGGCACACCTTTTTTTATGTTTGTTAAAACTGTAATAATAAAAAAAAATTGATTTTAAAAAAAGAAAAAAAGATCTTGAAAAAGATGCAGTTTTTTCGTATGTATTTTACCTATATGTTTGTAGATAGCCCAAATTATTTAGATTAAGGTATATAAAAGTCTTCAAGGGGTCAGCACAGTTGCATGTCCCTCCATTATTTTTGTTGTCAAACAATGTTGAACGCCATTTATGGTTATATGATTATTATATATATGATTATAGTTGTATGTTAAGAGGTCATGAGGGTCTTTATGACGTTTATGTGTATAGGCTCCATAAAAATGTAACACGTCAGGTATCAGATAATATCAGGTAATATCATTTATCATTTATCCACGTTTAGTATTTCTTTGTTACAATTAGTCAAGGTCTTTTGTGTGAAAGTCCACAACAGGTTGATAATTGTGTCTGATGTTAGTCACTCTAATAACCATATTGCTACATTACACCTAACTCTGCACGGGTGCAACTATATTCAACATATATTTATACTTAGCTGTGAGGCTTGAATAAGAAAAAGATGATTTGTCCAAATACAGATCTTAAATTTTGTTGAACAAATGTTGAAAAGCTCCTAAAAAGCATTAAATTTACTCATCAATACTCATAGACACCCTGGTAGCGCAAACCTTGATCACAACCTTTAAACCTTTGCACATATATGCACATATAACAATAACTGTCTCTCTTTGCAGCCCTCTTGCTGTCTTTCTGACAGACAGGTAGAAGTGTCAACATTGAGCAGGTGGTCTTTTATCCCTGACAGAGAAAATGGAGGACAGGGAAACAGAGCGAAGTAGTGCTAACTGTGACAAAGTGACCACCACAGCATGACGGACTAAATACATTTTAAGGAACCTTTCACCGACAAAACAAAAAAAACCCTCTTAACATTTGTTTACCTTGGACACTCATCGCTCATCACTCATTGCTCAAATGTTGAAATCTTTACTCTACTGGTGCACAAAGCATGTTGCAATATACCAGTATTGACAGTGACTTTAATATTTAAAAAATGAAATACTTTATATTGCTTTAATAATACACATAGTACTATATTGTGTAAATAACCCAGCACCTCTAAATCATTTCTTTTTCTTTGTTTTATTACTATTAGTTTGGTGTAATTGTTCCTTTTGTGCGCTTTTGTATAGTTATGCTTACAGACTCTCTTCACCTCCCTACACTCATATTTTAAGTGAGTCAAAACACATAATAAATGGGTAAAGATGAATCTAAATTCTATTATTTTCCAATTTTTAATACATTTTGTGATCAAATTGTTCATAACCTCTTTTTGCCATGACAACATTCCTATTGTTGAATATGGAATTTCCTTTTTAATTGAGTTTGATTTACTCATGAGCTCATACAGAATCAAAGGAGAGAGATGCAAAAATATCTTCTTTTTTTTCATTTTGAAGAACAATATTTCTTTCTAGGATTTTAAACAGGACTGAACATGATCACACATTTGATAGAATAGCCCACTGAGGCAATAAAATAAAGATATTTATAGCAGGCTGACTCTTAATGATCTATTATGGACACTTTTTATTTTGGGTTCAAATATTGACCACTGCTCAGTAGGGTTTTGGATCTGAATGATGTTGGTACTACTGAACACTGATTCACAGTTAATCAATCAAATTTTGGTATGTAAGAGCACACCTGGGTGAGTAAACGGGCCCAGAAGCATAGCAAAGCGCCCTGAAGCTGGGGCTCCCAGCCGATGGAGCTCTGTGGAGTTCAGCGCCCCAAAGCTGCTAACAGAGCTCGGTCGGCTTTCCAACGAGCTGAAACTATCACTGCAGTGCAGATGGGTTTTTTTAAAGTCTTGTATTGGTACAGTTTATGATTTTGTTTTTAGATTAAGTACTTATTCCACATATTTGTCAGTTGTGTCTAAATTGAGAGCGAAAGAGATGACCAGACACGCACGCACGCACGCACGCACGCACGCACGCACGCACGCACGCACGCACGCACGCACGCACGCACACACACACACACACACAAAGTGCAAGTAGACAGACAGACAATTTGACAGACAGACAGAGAGTGAGGTGTGTGTGTGTGTGTGATTAGACACGAGCATAGGAGCAAAACAGCTTCTTGGCTGCAACTTGTTCAAATTTTAGATTTTGTTGTTTACAGAGACACTTAGGAACTCCAAAAAGTTACTGTTTGGTACCAGTTCCAAATTTAAGGTACTTGCACTGGAACTGTTGGGTCAAATGTATCCAACTCTACTGTTTAGCCTGTCCAGACTTTTAGCACAATACCACTGGAAGTGAAATGTGAGCAGGCCTCTGCTCTGCTCCCTGTTATTGTGCCTCAACAGGCACAACAAGCCTGCCATAAAAACACAAGCTTTACAGCAGCCACATCTGTCAGACCCAAAATACTCCCAAGGTCTCTGTTGTCAGGAGTCCTCCCCTCCCTCCTGTTCCTCAGGTCACCTTTCCTTCACTCATTTATTTCCTTACACTTTATTTCCACTTCCTTCTCCCTCCCTCCTCTCTGTTACAGTAACTCATGTTTCTGTTTCACCACAAATGACGTCTTTTTAAGTGCATCCATCTGAAGGTTAAAGTTATGTCATTGTACGTGAGTCAGACACATTTCGGTGAAAACCACCTACACTTTACAGAGCCATCAATTTTTGGCAAAGATGAAAACTGACATCACCCTACTGGAAAACAAAATGAGCAGACTCAATGTTCCTTCTGGCAAACATGTCGGCGGGGGCGCGTAAAAGTGCCGCCGCACCACCAGCTTTGAATACTTAGCTCAGTCTGCCCTGCCGACCCCCAATCTCTTTTTCCTCTCTTTTCCATCTGAATCCCCTGCTGCATTTTGAATTCTCCTCGCAGCTACAGAAGTGTGACTACACTGGCTGCCCCGCTGTGAGAAGCACAACCACCAAACCACACGTCTCCCTCTGATTCTCCCTGCTTTAATGTGGGAACAAAAGCGTGTAGCGAAAGAACGTCAACCTCAACTGTTATTTCACCCAGTTCTAGCCAGCCTCCTCCGTCAAAACAACACATTTCTTTGTATTTTTCGAGATCAGAGGGCGTCCCATTTGCTTACAAATAACAACTTATACTCTACATTTCTAAAAATAGCTGCAATTATCATGGACTAGAAACCAGAAACTGCATTGAAATCAAAACGCACGCCTCTAGCATCCTGGTTTGCCACATTTCCAAAATCTCTAATTAACAGCAGTTTCATTTGCTGGGTTCTTATGCACCATATACATCTTTTTCTAACATAATGCACTGAATTGCAGATTAACTAGAAAATAGGTTCTATATATATGTTTTTCCTGGCATGCTATTTCAGTAAATCCTGCTGGAAATACATGAGAAAAAACATTGATTTTGGGCTATAAGACTCTGTTTGCAGGAGAAATTGTGAAAAAAAAGTGATGAAATACGTGTGACAGCAGCAAAGTCATCTGATACAATCAACCAAGCCTTCATACACACAACCTGGGTACATTACAGTGTGTTGACAGCTCCGCTTTTCCATTTTGACCCTTTCAAAACTGTCAATGTTTTCTGTGTCACAAGTCTATTTCGATGCAGGTTTCAGAAAAAGTCACAGGGGATAATCATAACCACATGAGGTGTATGTATTGGTGACAGTTTTACACGCCCTCGCTCAGTGTTGAGTCCAGCCACTCAGCTGTGGGACACACATTTCCTTCCACTTTCTCCACCTGCTGTATTTTTGAACCTGAAATGTTTTGTGGTTCCTATAACACTCCCTTCCCACCCTCCCTCCCTCCCTCCAATTCTCTTACAGTCCTGTCACCCTCATCAGCATGTGTCCGGAGCAGTATGAGTGAGTATCTACGCCACCAGAAACACCTCGTCTCCAGACTGGAATGCCTTTTAACGACACCTCCTTTACTCCCCTTCTCTCCTCACTCACCTCCTCTGAAAGTCCTCACTCCAACTAAGCCATGACTGCATTGCATGTTGCCTGCCTGCATGGCTGTCCGATCCACTGGCTGAACATGCAACCAAAAAACTCACCCACTTTCACCTTAGCGTCACCTTCCTCTCTTCTCTGAAGCATCCAACTAGCATTCAGTTGCTCATCCCAGCAGCGGCTGCCAAAAACCATCCAACAGCTCCGTAGATCATCCTGCTCTCCTATTTCTCTCTCTAGGATCATCAGATTTGTTTTCTAGGTGATGTTTTGAAGAGCCATTAGGCTGTATCTGTGCGTGTGTGTATGTGTGTGAGCGTGTGTGTGCATGTGGCTGTGACTTTGTGTGTGTTAATGAGGTTGTGTGAGCATGCAGAATCTCATTCATCTCCATTACCCCATTCATTTCCAGGCTGTCCCAGTCACCTCAGCTCTCTCATGATGACACCCACTCCCGGATAGAGCAGTATGCCAGCAGGTACGCTTTGCATTCCCCAATCATCATCATCATCATCATCATCATCATCATCATCATCATCTCAGACGCCACAATGCACACACACTAAGACTTGCTAACTGTGTGTAAATCTTGCACCTTTAAAAAGCGTCAATATGGAATGAAAAATCCACTTTTAAAGGACCTCACAAGATTTAGTTCTAACTTTTATTTTCCAAGGAGCCCTTACCTTCAGTCTGTACTTACAATACATAACTCTGCAATAATTATCTTTCTTTGGATGAACACAGTAAAAACACAACAAACAAACATCAAACAACTAGTGGCGCAGAAGGCCGACAGTTGTGTCGCCTAATGTTGCTTGTGTCTCAGCCAAAACGTTGCAGTTGAACACACTGCTAAGAATACAGCGAACAGCCAACTAGCACGAATGTCCTGCTGCTGGTTAGCCAGTTAGCACATCAACGACACAACTCTTTTGTTGAAAGAACAAAGAATATTTCCAGTGTGGACAATAACACAAACATATTGAACCATTTTTGCCAAAGAGCTCAATAGTTAAAAACAATCTTACCCCAAAAAACAAGTTTTGATCTCACGTCCTCTTGACTTCAATCATTCATTTGCTTTCCTCAATTCCATTTCAGTTTTCTCCTTCACTGAGTTTAACTGAGTGGCAGTGATGCGGGACACACAACAAAAACTAGGGTGACAGACGCTCACCAATGGACCGACATTAATTAGCGGCTGACGGTCGGTTCGGTGTGTCAGGGCGATTAAGAGTGTAGAAAAAGAAAAATGCTATATTATGTTTTGGAAAAGGGTCAGCAAAAATATGAAACATATGGATATGACTTGCAATAAATAAAAAGCAAATCAAATAAATACCAAAAGCCCAAAAAACTTGCTTTCCCTGCATTCAGTGTATCAAAACCAGCCTGAAAAGAAATCAGTAGAGAGTGAGTGAGAACTGAAAATACTTTTGAGAGAGAAAAAGAAGGGGGGGGCAACGGGGGTGTGATTGAATACAGCGGGAAGGACAGGAGTTAAATTTGAAAATGTAATGGATTTGATAAATAACATGTAATGCAGTGTTTTAAGGAAACACTGAAAGAAGTGTGAACTGTTGTATACCTTCAACGGTTACAGCGGAGCTTCCAGACCATCAAATAAATCCAAATTATGTTGGATGTTGTTATTAGTTGCTCCTTTGCGTCTTGAAGAGGAGATGTTTACAATTTACTATCTGTACACTACGGATCAGTTCTCAAATTGACACCTTCAGGCCAAATAAAAGCATGTTCTGCCAGTATCTATCAAAGAACCCTTATGTTTATTGAAGGGATATGAACTGACTTTGTATAACTGTGACAGTACTAAGATAGAAAAAAGGAAATAGCATGTTTACAACTAAATGGGAAAGGAAAAATAAGCATTTTGCCTTTATTTATGTGTCATTCTGGAACCTGACTCACCATGAAATTATAGACAAATGAGAGAAGCAAAAATGTTTCCCCTCAGACAGCACCAAAACAACCGGCCATGAATCTGTACACACGAATGCTCTGCAAAAGTTCAGTGTAACTTTAAATGTGGGATCATTACTGTCAGCCTGAACTTTTTAATATATACATAGTGGAAAACACTGCATCTCTAGATAGTTTATAAACCTTGGGTGCAGTGGAAATATGCTGTTGTGGCACAAGAAGTGTCATTGTGTTTCAGTAGACTATTAAATTTTTTTTATTGTTAAGTGTCAAGGGAAGGTACAAACAGCAATCTCAATATACACTTTTTTCTGCTTTTTATTTTGTGACGATCCCAAAAATTAAATGTCAAATGACTGTCAAAGTTTGCTCAGTGAGTGAATTCAGAAAACAAGGCGCTACCCACTCCTGATAGCTGTTTTCAGCCACCCACTGCAAATGGTCGTGCTGCGCACATCAGCACACCCATGTACACAGTGTGTGATCTGCGGTTAATCATCACCAACGTCACCAAACTAATGTCCTGCAGCACTGAGATTGAAAACCTGTCATGTTTGATTTGAAGATAACTCTAAATATTAAGATCCCCAAGTATCACAAATCCTGTCTTGCCCCCTGAATGAATCTCTAATCAGTCTGAAGCTTATCTTCCCTAAAGCGGACACGGGTTACTCGTGTCAAAACAGAACCCAGCGTCCTGCCACAAAAATAGCTTTAATCATGAAGGCTCTTCTGATGCAGGACTGCACTGTCTGGCCTGTAACCTTTCGCTGGTCACACACCATTAACCTTCGCTCAGCGTCTCCGCCTGCATTGTTTTATCAGCAGTGACACAGACATGAGCCTCGTGAATTACAATTTAAACTGAAATATAGGACGCTGGCATTGTAGATTATAGCATAGCTTATAGATTCACATGGAAATAATGCACATAGTGATGAGGTGTCACCAGTGGAATAATAACTTTAAAATGTCTCTCTCCATGCATATTCTGTCACAGTTTAATAGCATCCTAAAGTTTGGAGTATGGACGACCCCACTGCCTCGATATTACAAGGTTCAGTAAATACTAGGGCTGTTACGAAAATGGAAGTCTTGGTTCAAAACGAGTTTGGTACAGTGGATAAAAACCCCAAACACATGAGTATCTGTTTCATTTCATTTATTTTTAATCAACAGTGCAAGTTTCAAAAACCAACGCAAACCTCATGCTAGGAAAAGAGGAAACATTTTGCCAACTAACAGCTTTGGTGAACTATTTTCATTATATAAATAAGAAACATTTCAAACACTTATGTATTACACTGTACAAACACTGAACACTTTCCCAAAAGCATCAGGTTACAAAAGGCTATAAGACTAAGAGGAATATGTTATGCTATGAAATTGAAAAAACAAAATACATAGAATAATAAATAATAAAACTTCTGCATTGGAGGCATGTTACAGTTAGTCCTACTGTGAATATATTTAAACATTCAAAGAACCCAAACATTAATCATACCAGGGATCAGCACATCTGGGTGATCTTCTCAAATGTGTGTTAGGTTGGATGTCTTTTCATTCATAGACTATACAAAGGTGGAGCAACCCTGACACACCGTTCTTGTCCTCTTTCTCTGTTGCTGTTGTAGCTGAAGGGGAATGCGCAGGCGAATGTTCCAGCTCCAATATTTGATTTGCGCTCGCCATGTTCGGGTTGTCATTATACAGGACTACAGTTCAGTACCTATAAAAATATAGATATTCGATACCATTTGAAGTACCACTGCAGGGGTGTTTGTGTCAACTCACTGTTGAAAAGAAGATAAAAGGAGAAAGTAATATCAGCACTGCAAAAAATGAGTATTGAGACGGTTTCAAATATTCACAACCGATATGTATCAATACATCAATATTTTTCACAACACTACAACACAGTGTAACTGACTCACAGCTAATCCAATCATTGTGCTAACCTCATCAAATGTTGCTAAAAATGCTCAACTAAAAGTTTCCGTACTGTGACCGTTTGGTAAAAATGCACCAACTGCTACAACCCTACTAAATACAGGTTGTGGTCTCAGGAAACAGCAATATTAGCACTGCAGCTTTGTTTAAATATCTGACCAAAAACAAATTATCCTCACAAGCACATGTGCTCAAACACTTTCACATCTCTGCTCTACATCTCTCAGATGTCTCAAAAACACATATCTTAGACCACAAATTTGTGTTTGGTCATCACTCAGGTCATTCATCATTTCACCTGCTTGGAGACTCCATTCTTATTTTTATTATGAATTTTTATTGATGTGTTACTGCAGCGTTGAGATCTGCATTTGTCGACGTAACTGTTCTGCATGACAGTGTTTAAAAGCCTCAGTTTAAACTAGTGATTTAGGTTTCAGTCACTGATGAATGTGTCTTTCTCAGGTTGGCTCAGATGGAGCGCTCCAATGGTTCTCTGCCCACAGACAGCAGCTCGGCCACAGGAAGCATGTAAGTTACCACTGATCATTTTCAATATTTTTAGACGTTTCTGCATTTCCTTCAACATGTTATACTGGATACATGTATTGATACAAATATCTTTTTGTTCACTATGTTTATATACAGCATTTTATCAGAAAATTCACTTCCAGATGATTAATGCATTCCAAACAACAGCAACAAAATTGGGTCACAAATTGGGTCTGAGACATCTTCTGAGACATCCTCCCATGCAGTGTTTACCTGTCAGTGCAGCCCAAAACCTTGCCTTCCCTGCTTTCAGTGAATCAAAACCAGCCCAAAAAATAATAAGGCGGCTTTCCACATTCCTGAAAAGAGATCAGGAGAGGGCGAAATTGAAAATGGTTTTTAAAGAGCGAAATAAGTGGGGAGTGAGGGGGGAAAAGACGATGAGATGTGGGTGAATACAGCGGGAAGGACAGGACTTTAGTAGAAAAGTAATGGATTAGAGTGCCAACAATGAGAAGTGAGTGATTGGTTTCAGGATCTCTGATAACGACCATTTATCTTTGATCAGAGGAGATGAGGACACGGCAAACTTGAAAAAGAAGAAATCAGAAGGTGAAGTTTCTGTTGTGTGTGCGTGTGTGTGTGTGTGTGTGTGAGAGAGAGAGAGAGAGAGAGAGAGAGAGAAGACATGTGAGTGTCTCTGCAGGCCATTGGAGTTGAAGGGCGTATTTGTCCTTTTTTCCAGACCGAGATCCTAATCGGAGGAATGAGCTCTTGAGGTTCAAATGCCCTTTGAGTTCCTAGACTCACTAACACGTGTGTTCAAACAGAAACACACACACTTTTCACTGTGTTCCTGTCTTTGGAGGGAATTACTTTCTGTTCTGATTGCCAGTTTTGATAAGACACCCAGATTGCAGATTGCAAGATTTTCAGATCATAGATCCTCATCACAGATTTGGAAATCAGCAATGTGTGAAATGAATTTGTGCGTGAGAATGTAACAGATACAGAGAGAGAGCAGATATTTCTTTTCAACTCAACAATTTCAAGTAGCACAAAGCCAAAGATCAACTTTTTACACAAATGTGTTTTCAGAGGTGTTGGAAAATGTGCACCTGGAGAGCAAACAGATTTCTTGAACATCATATAAAGAAAAGGATAAACAAGTTTGGGTTTTTTTAAAAAGAAAATTCCTAAAAAAGAGAAGTATTACAGCACATCAGTGGAAAGGCACACTGGAGATTGGTTAAAACCTTTGAGAATCTCGAGCGAAGATGAAGTGAAGCAGCAAGCTTCATTCAGTTGTAGGTTGCATCCCCTGCTGATGTGCCTGCATCATGTGGACCACTGCTCCCACACTTTACCTTCATCTGACCTTGCCATGTAGAAAAGCAGTTTTAGAAACAGAAGGTGTTCGATTGAAGACTCCCAAAAGCTCTCTCCGCTTTTCAGCTGATCAATAGAAAGACAGAAGAATAGAAAGACAAAATGTGTTGGTGAGCAGGAGAAGGTGGATTTATTTTCCTCTAGGAGCACTCATAATGCGAGACAAACACATTATCCCCACTCCTGCTTGCTCCATTGTGCTTTGTACTCGAGCTTATTTAAGAGAAGAAGCCATTATCTTTGCCAGCTCCAGAACAACAATGACGCCAGCACACATAAGTGTGCAGAGCGCTAATGAGGTGAGGGAGATGATGGTTTGATGAAGGCTAATGGGTTTAACAGCAGAGGGAAAAAACACCACCAGGGCTCATTTAGAGCATAATCATAGTTCTTGTGCTTTCACTCACTTTCACATCAGTGTCATTTCTGTAAGATTTGCATCCAGCTTCTCTGCAAAATAACAACAGCCACAATGTAACTGTCAAGATAAAAAGCACAGAATAAAAAAGACCTAATTTAAATGCTGATCACAAACGACACCACCAGAACGAATGCATTTTTCCAGCACACATCTTTAACAAGAATGGCTTTGCACATTATAACATCTGTGTGCGCCCCACATGATTTAAATATGAGGAAAAACATCAGTTCTTTTTAGCTAATGTTCATTTTTTGTAATGCAAAGCCACGTTTGGTTATAATCATACTAGAGGAAAAATTAGTACAACACAGTATTGCAATATTTTGCATGGCAATATTGTGTTGATGCATAAACACCAAGTATCAGTTTTTGTTATGTAAATTATTAATATTGCAAATACAAATGAAACATAATAAGTTGCGATACATTGCAAAATATGTTACCACAACCGTCAGCATGTCCCAAAACGTTTAAAATCTCATTGATATTGTAACAAGACCATGTATCTTGATTAAATAATTTCAGGGGTCTCTGTTGATTCCCACCCCTAAATCATACAAAACCAAACTGTTAGAAGAAAACACTTGGGTCAGAGACACGATATACAAGGTTATTTATTGTTGTTTGAACTAGGGCTGCAAGTCACGATTAATTTCATTAACAACTAATCTGCGTAATTATAATCTGAAAATTATTTTCATGACTTACCGAATAATCGTTTGGTCTATAAAATGTTCAAAAATGCTCGAAACAGTTTCACAAAGTCCAAAGTGACATCTTCAGTTTGCTTCCTATGTCCAATATACAGTACAAAACCTGAAGATTCTCCATTTGATTTCATAAATGACAAAGAAAAGCAGCAAATTATCACATGCAACAAGCTGAAACCAGCTAATATTTAAATTTTCTCCTTGAAAAATGACTAAAACGATTAACTGATGGTCAAAATAGTCGGCGATTTATTTTCTTTCAATCATTGAAATTGGCCACTAGCTGCAGTTCTAGTCTAAACAGTACCACTAATTATCAAAAAACTAACTTCATCCAATTTGTCTGCTGATGACTTATTATTTTGTGCAGGATAATTACCATATTTGAAACACTTTTTCTGACACAGCTAAATAATGTTGAGACTCTTGTGATGAAAACTGGCACTTGTGACAGTCGTCACTACAGCGTGCTTCATTCCCTGAAAATAATTTGACCATACACTTGATATACATCTTTGCAAGTAAGTTTTCCTTATTTCTCTTAAGTCTGCTGTGTCTTAAATATGATAACGCTCACTTTAATGTAACTTCTGCAATAAAATGTCATTCATGATAGCTGTAATTGAAGTATGGGATGTTTAAAAAGGCCAGAATCCTCCTGCAGCCATGTTTTTATAAACCAGTGTGTCCATCAAGCCCTACTTTTCAGAAAACAAGTACCTTGTAAAAATAGCAGTATTGTGCTTTACAAATACCACCAAAGTAAAACAGCCCACTCAGCCATATCTTGCCTCAAAAGAGGATGCTGTACATTGTGTTGTCAGACTCCTCAGCTACAAATCCTTCCTCTTCTGTTTTAATGCTTTTGGTTTGGAGTGGTTGATTGTCCCCCCTCTTCTTTGGTAAGATTTATTCTTTTTCCGCCTACAGCTGATTTCACTCAAGCCTCTTTGTCTATCACATCATTCCCGCTGGTTGCTTGTGAGGACACACACACACACACACACAGAGAAATGATCCCCATGCTTCACATGATAGTAGAAGGTGTTTTCTTGGCAGTGATTAAGCTTATGAGAACATGCATAGTGCAACATGGATGACTGCATTTGCCAATTACATGCATGTTTGGCTTTTGGCTTGTATTTTTTGATCGCTCAAAGCCTGCAAACACTGATTTGGACTCACTGCCAGCTGTGCAGTGATATCAATAATTAGTATGTGTGTGTGAGAGGGAGAGCTCGAGAGATAAAGTGTTTGTGTGTGTGTGCCAGCGGTGTCAGTGTTTGTGTCATTTTTGTCCTGCATTGCTTTTATCTAAAAGGGAATCCTTAATTAGGAAGTTGGTGTTGCCTATTTTCTCTGACCTCAAGCCAAAGCGCAGTGTTGTCATCAACGCCTCCGGACGTCACAGAGGAGCGAGACACCCCCCCCCCCCCCCCCACCCACACCTTTTTTGTCCTTTTTTTTTTTTTCTTCAGCCTGGCTTTTTTGTTTGGTTATCTCTCGCTTTCCAGTCTTTCCCCCAGTGCTGTCTCTTTTTCTTTCTCTTCTTTTGATATTTTGCCCTTTATTCACATCCCTCGCCTTTAATTTCACCAGCCCTTTTCTTTTTCAACCTCCTTTCATCATACCCTGTCCTCCCCTCTTCCTCTCCTCCTCATTCATCGCTTTTAGTCGTAGTCTACTCATGTTTTACCTTTGGGCCCAGGAAACCTTGAGATTGAACACTAAGCACAGAGGTAAACATTGAAAGACCTTCTTTTTGAAGCCCTGCATCATAATCAGTACACCTGGACTTTACTGTGATCCGTCCCCAAATGTGGATGTCCCACAGAAAGCGTTGTTTTAAATATCTCACCTGGGGGGAGGAACAAAAGACTTGTCGACCTGTTTCCCTCTGTCTTTATCTCTCACCAATTCTCTCTGAGCTCAGTCGAGGCGGCTGATAGCTTGAGAGGAGCTGCTTGCTTTGTGATATGTTAGCTAGGCATGAAGCCCAGAGACTATTGTCGTCGGGTACAGACTGTAAGAGTCCCTGCAGCCACATCCCCGCTCACCCTCACCAAGCACCACACTTACAATCACAATGCATTGCAGCTAATAGCCTCTGCATCACCATTATTCACATATAATTCTTCTCCCACACTGATGCTCTTTCATCTCTTTTCTTCTATGCGTTCCCTCCTCTTCAACCGGCACCACACTGCCCGAGCCTCCCGTCTCTTCACCGTTTTCTCCTTGTATTCCGGAGCAGGTGTTTTGTGAGCCAGCGCTGCCTCCTGCAGTGTCCATTTCCACACATAATGATCCCTCTTCCTGCTGTCCTCTGGGCTCCTCCTGCCAGCCATAATGTCCTGCTGCAGCTTGTTGTTGCCAGGGACCTGCGTAATTGGTCACTCAGTCTGTTCAGGACCCCTGTCCCCCTAACACCAGCAGACATCAATGCCACCAATTTTCATGTTTCTCTACAGGATCTAAGCCTTTCTTCATCGTCTCTGTCTCTTGTGTCACAGCATTCCCATATTTCAAATAGAAATGTGTGTGTGTGTGTGCGTGTGCGTGTGCGTGTGCGTGTGCGTGTGCGCGTGCGTGTGTGTGTGTGTGTGTGTGTTTATTGCTGCATGTTGCAGCAGTGGCAGTGTGAAATTTGACATCCTGTCTCTGCCAGCTTTCTCTGTGTCATTCATCACTAACTCAGCAGTGTCAGCATGGCTAAAGCCTCCATGTTAGAGTGAAATTGATAAAAAATACTGCATATAGAGTCCTATTTGCGCCTGGCTAGGATTACCCAAGGACCTCTGGTGATTTGTATTAATACATACAGTAGATTTCAGTTGGTATGCACCCAGTTGAAGAAGCAGGCAGGAATACAACACGGAAGCTAAGCAATGTACTGCTGTGGATGGGGGTCAGCAAGATAACATATTTTAGTCACCTAAAAATATTCGCACCTAAAAAATCAGTATCAGTGAAAGTGTACACTACATTAAGAGTATTTTCACAGCTTTACCTTTCCTTCAGACGACCCGTTCTTACAGGGAAGCAGTTAATGGCTGCAGTTACCCATCTCTGCTCTCATCAAAGTCACCAGACTCTAGATTAATTTTAGCAGGCTGAACACAGGGGCTGTCTGTAAGTTAAAGTTGTGAAAATACTTTCAATATAGTGTACACTTGAACTAATATTGATTTTTTTAGGTGGCTAAAATTTGGTTTTGTAGCTGACCCTCATCCACAGCAGACTGCTTAGCCTCCATGTTGGTTTCTAGCCTGCTGCTTCTCAAACTTTGAGCATGCAGTTTTTTGTATGTAATAAACTAATAAGAAATAGGTAATAAATTGTAAATAAACGCAAATGAACTCACAAAACACAGAGGTCCTGTAATAATAGTTCTGTATGAAGTGGATTTTGTTTCCACAGCACGTTTATATCTGGTTCTTTTCCAGTCAAGAATTACAGAGACCGTGTTGGAAATTGTCAATTTAAATTTTGACAGCATTTTGGGTGTAGGTAGGTCATGTCGCTACACAGCTTGGAGACCTATTCACAAAAAAGAGCAAATCTGTCAGATGAGCAAAAGATGATGAGATGGATGACGTGTCTAAGTGTGGAAGAATTGGTTCTCTTGTATTAATCCACATTTAAAAGAAAAAAGGTTAACTCTGTACATCTCTGCTAGTGGTGCTGTGTAGTGTTTCTTAGTTGTCTAGAGTGGAGTTGCAGATGATTGTGTGCATCATATCCTGTGGATAATGTTGGTAAATTCGAGTAAAATAAAGACTTCACTTATCCTGCTTGAATGCACCTCACCAAACATAGCATTGGGGGGTTAATTCTTAATCACATGAGGTCTTCTGGTAATACTAGTCCCGTGTGAATAGGGCTTATGTGTGCTTGCATATGATAAAAGCTCTGTAAGAGTTTTCCGAAATACTAGAAAAGTTAGATTAGTGTTAAAAAAAGAAAAGTAAGACAAAGAATGTTTGGAAGAAACTGTACAAAGAAAAAAAGGCTTAGCAGAGCTACTGGTTACATGAGATAAAAGGCAATGGAACAAACATTTCTTTAATTGAGAATATTTTAATTCCCTGTTTAAAAAGTTTAATTTATGTCTCTTTTATCATTTGTGCCATTCATTTTAGCAAAATTTATGAAAAGGTTCAACTTGACACAAATCCCGTTCTTAAAGAAAAAAACCCTCAAAAATTGTGCCTCAAATCACACAAGGAGCTTCGGCTGGTTAATGATAAAACCCTTTTTCTCGTCAGCGCACATGGAAGGCTCCTGGTTTGGCAGATTTTTCCTTTTATGTGAAAAGAGGTGAAAGCCTCTTTCTGTGTACCTTTCATTAGCTATACACTCGCAGCAATCCTTGGTCACGAAATAGTATAATTACCGTCAACTCTGGGAGAGAAAATGCTTCCTATTCGTAACATCTCATATTATACATGCAGCGATAATACCATTCTGAATATTTTCTGAACACTCATTGATTGTCTCCTATGGTGAAACTCAAGGGTGTCTTATGTAAAACCTGAGACGTTTCAGTTGCCAGCTTGCTCTCCAGAGCGTATTTGATTAACTCACTCATTATAGCCGGGGATTATGCACTCAGTTATGGTCTGGCCCTGATAAGAGTGTGTGAACCAAGTTTATAGGAAGTCACCACTTATTTTAAAAGGTGCCAAGAGTTCCTGCCTGGATGTCACCGATTGAGGTGTGGCTTAAAGTACAGCACAGTTTCCAGCTCATAGAGGTCAATGCAGTATTCTGTCTTTGAAAGAGAGGACTTTACTACACATAAAGCAAATGAGGAACAGCTCCTTGGTCATTTCTATAAGGAAGTTGCACCTAGCTGAACTAAATTGCCCATCATTACCTCACAATTATCTGAAAGCTTTAACTCGTTACTTTATAAATTAAGATATTTGCATGAGTTGCATGATTAGAAGAGCTTAAAAAATACGATGTTTTGTTATTGATAAAATCATTGAACAGTTGATATAAGCACAGCTGCAACAATTACAGTCAGTTGACTCACAGAAAATGAATTGCCAACTATTTTGATAAAAAAAAGTCTTTTCTTAAAATAACGGTTGTTTTTTCAATTTTTTATGGTATCAAGTTATTTGGATCATTTTTTCTTTGGGAGTTTGGGATGTTTTTTTCTCAAAATTTTAAACTAATTTTGAGTTTTGGGGTATTTTTTCTGATTTAAAAAATATGTGTTGAGTTGAGTGTTTTTTAGTGTTTTTTCCAAAAATTCTGATTTTGAGTGTATTTTTAAAATAAATTATCTGCAGTGGGTACTTTTACTTTTAATACTATGAGTACATATCCTATTATCCTGATTACACTAACTTAGTTTTACTTAAGTAAAATTTTCAATGCAGGACTTTTACTTTTAATGGAGTATTTTCACAGGGTAGTATAAGTACTTTTTACTTTAGTAAAGGATCTGGTAAGACTACCATTGGGACTCATTTACTATTATGTGCATATAGTAAATGTATGTAAAAGTATGCAAGCAAAATAAATGTTGGACTTATGATACGTGTACTAGCCAGTTGTGTTCTTATCGCCAAGCTTATGTTAGTGAATCAGGATCATTCGAAACTGACAGGCGTGCGCCCGCTATTTGAACCCAGCATACTGCCACGCCCCCATTCCTCTGTATAATGAAATCCGTTTGTGTTTTTTTTCAGTGCTTTTTTTAATTTTATTTTTATTTAACCTTTATTTAACCAGGAATATACCCATTGAGATTCAGAATCTCTTTTCCAAGGGTGCCCTGGTCAAGATAGCAGCACACAGAATTTCACATAAAAGAACAAGTAGAGTAAAAACACAACAGCAAAATTTAAAACAAACAGCATAAAAAATTCAAACACAAGCAGCAGGCAGTAAACTTTAAACAAACAGCCAATTAGCAACGTTCGGAAACCGAACATGAGCATTTAGTGTCTAAAAGGTTCTTAATCCTGTTTTTAAAATTCCCATTTAAGGTTGTTCTGCAGCTGACACCAAGATGACGGGGAAAAAACACTAAAAGCACTTTCATAAAGGACAGTATGGGCTCAAGGACTGACGTACAAACTTGTCCGTGTGACCGAAGGTTGCGACAACTGACAGTTTTAGGAGTCAGTAGAGAACATAAATAAGAAGGCAGTTCCTGTAAAATGGCCTTTTCAGTGTGTGTAAAATGCATCCATTGTGCAAAATAAGAAAAAAACTTCCACTTTGGGTTGATGTTTTATACATGTTTACTATGTCAATATTAAAAGTATTGCTTTGTGATATCAGCAGAAATCAGCATGTTGGCCCATTTGAAAGCAAATTTGTGTCGCTACCAATGACATGCTGATATTATCATCCATCCCCAGAACGTAGTGCTGAATCCTGGATTTGTGTGTACGCGCTGTTTGTCAGTGAGGCTCTAAGTTAATTACTGTAATCTGGGACTACGCATGTTAATTTAGCAAAATTGTTGGTTTGCTTATTGTCTGCATTCATGTGTGTCTTTCACCTTTGGATTTCGTTGTAGCCACGTGACCCTGTTCCCATATAACAGCAGTTACTAATAAGTAAAATGATGTCATAACCAATAGAAACAATGGCCAAAGCTGCAAAAATAAAAACCGAGTTAAAATAAAAGGGATTTAAAAAAAAATCTAAATATTATTATAAATAGCAGCAGACCTTTTGTCTGTAATATTTTGGCTCTTATAGTCCAGATATATATTCTTTTTAACGTTACATAACCTCAGGATGTTAACGTGACAGAATGACAGCCTCAGCACTGCTGGATATTTGGAAAAGCTGAATCCGTGAATAAAAATGCCAAAAGTCAGCAGTGGATAGAAAGCCACACGTGGAGTCACCCTGCCACTAAACTTTTTCAGCCAAACTTTATTTTGAGCTGTCAAACTGGCTCTGGAAATTACAGTCACTCTAGCAATGGAAAGGACTTTTAAATAACAGTCTGTCATCTTTTCTTTCTTTCGTTTTTTTTTTTTTTTTTTGCGTGTGTGGTTGTCAGGTTTTAGTCTTCAAGGCTCAGGTTGTGTTTCAGGATGAAGGTGACAGCTGGGCTTTGGCAAGACCTGCCATCCCTTTTCAGATCACTGAGATAGAGCATATAGGGATCAACACACACACACACACACACACATACACACACACAGACGCACAACAGCAGACACTAGCAGCCATTTCTCCTTCTCTCCCTCCATATCTTTCCATCTGTCTGCCAGGCTCCCTCTCTTCTCTGCTCCCTCCATCTCCTCACGGCCCTCCCTTATTCCAGTTATCAGATAGTGGAGACTGACACATCTGTGTTCCACCAGGGATTGTGGAGCTTACAGCGCAGCAGACGTACAATAGCTGATGATCGTATATATCATGGCAACCACTGCAATCTGTGTTTAGATTAGGTTCTTTGAAAGCTGTCGTTTCTATTTGTATTTACTGTAAGCCAGCTTTTTTTCCTCACTCGGTCATTTCTTACCACCCAGTGCTGTCTGATGTCATTTGACCTTTACCTGTGAAAGCAACAGTGTTGTGGCATCAGCTCAGTATCTTTAATGCAACATATTTGGTCAAAATGGACTGAAAGGGTACATTGAGTATTTATTCAATTTGGCCCCTATTTTTGTGTTTAAGTAACTAATGGGAAGAGCCACTTTTGAAATTGGTCCAGTATTAAGAGAAACAGGCTGCACTGTAACCATGCAGGTCATGTTTACACTGTCACTTTACATCCATTAAAAGTGCTTGTTTTTACCACTGACATGTTCAGATTATTATTCTGACATTATGGAAAGGATCCCCACAGAGAACCCAAACCTTTTTGTTCAAGAACAACATTTCTTTTTTTATTTAACTAGAAACTGCGCCAAAATTACTATCAAGAAACCCACCAGACAACAACAATCACCAACTCTGGTTTGGTGGAAATAAACCTTTGATTTTCCCAGTAAGATGTGAGAATATGCTGGTTCTATAAACGCTAAAATCACAGTTTATTTAAATGGAGTCCGGTGGGTTTTACAGTAGTGATTTAAGGGTTGTTTCCAGTTGTGCAAAAATGATCTCACTCTTATGTGATAAAGTCTATGTCTGTGTGGATCCTTCTCTTTATGTTGTTGGACACTTAGAATAATAATCTGCGCTTTTCAGTGGCAAAAAAAGGTACTTATTACTTATTACTGCCTTTTCGCTCAATACTGGCCTAATTTCAAAAATTGTTGTCCGCATAAGTCACAAAGGCACAAAACCCTGGGAAAACAGGGATCAGGTCAAAAAATAACAAACTTATTCTTTCAGACTGGAATCTGAATTTTCAGAATTTATTTTACCATATAAAATTGGTCCAGACATTCAGACAACTACACAGCTAAATTTTACCTTAAAATTTAAATAAAATGCTTCAACATAATCTTTCAAAACAGATATATCATCAGGTTGCACACATATATTCTCTTATTTGTAGTACACAGACAAAAAAAAAAAAAACAGAGACAAATTTAATCTTTCTAATTATGGACTGTAAATAAGAAGACTGAAAGTCTGTTTTGTTAAAAAGAGATTAAAGTGGAGATATAACAGATTTTTGTAGACGCTGTTTCCCAGTATCTGCATTTTTCACTGTGGGTCTTGCATAGTTTCTTACATAACTTAATTAGCCTAAAGGTTTTAGATGAAGCATTGCAAACATTCTTTCTGTTATGCAGTTTGTCGGCCATTCTGAAAACTTTAAATTGTTTTTCTCAGTTTCGCTGTTCCTGTAGTTGCTGCTCTCTGTAGAGCTTTACTGTTATATGGTAATTTTCAAGTATCCATTCCAAGTTTCAACATAATGATTTGCTGTAAGTAATTTACCATAATTCTTTTAAACTGCAAAACATTTTATCAGTCTCTCATAGTTCACGTGGTGTCCCTCCTCAGCTGAACAGAAGGTGAATTGAGCTGGCTAACGGGGACAAGATGTCTCAGCTCCTCACTCAACACATAACTCTGCACTCACTTCCACAGGGACGACGAGCATGCCCTGATCCTGCAGTACTGTCAGACGCTGGGAGGGGAGGGCTCCCCCTGCAGTCAACCCCAGAGTCCTGCTCAGATCCTGCAGGCCGTGGAGAGGGAGGAACGAGGCGAGCTGGAGCGGATCATAGCCCGTCTGGAGGAGGAACAGAGGTAAGGCGTTGGAAATGAGAATTTAGTGTGCAGAGAGGTTTGTTAAGTACCAAAACATTGGAAAATATCACTTCTGTTTGGACAGCCTCCTCAAAATTAGCCGTTCAATAAGAAGATCAATAAGAGTTATTATCAAAAGTTTGAAGTGACTATTTCATGGAAGATGAATTTTCCAAAAAAAATCAGTGTTTATCGTTCTCTTTTCTTTGTCGCTCTGATGTTTGCTCACAGCCTCGTGGTGTCATTTGAGTCCATGTGCTCATTGTCACACTCCAGTACCCAATACATAAACATCCACACACTTCCAGTAACCCCCAATGTGTCTCGCACGCCAACTCCTTCCCCGGTTTGATTAGTAAATGGAGATGGCATCGAGACAGAGTCAATCTACGATCCATTGTTGTAGTGGCGCTTTTGCACAGCCAGTGGCTCGACTGGAGTGATTTAACACTGATTACACACACACACACACACACACACACACACACACACACACACACACACACACACACACACACACACACACACACACACACACACACACACACACATATACACAGGCACTCCAGGAGAGCAAGGAGGACAGAGCAAAGCTTTACTGCCAGGCTCATAAATGCCAACTTAAGTAAAGCACAGTAGCTTATGGTTCTGCACTGAGAGAGAAAGGGGGTGATGAGGGGGTGAAGCAAGAGATTTGGTGGGGGGTCCTTTATGTTTTTCTATCCACTTCAAACAGGATTTCTATGAGAAAGCAGAGGTAAACACGACTGTGGTGTTTTTGTTTGGCCCCCCACTGCGGGAGTTCAGGAAGGAGCTTTTTAATGTTCTGTTTGAGAGTCTTTCAGTGATGATAATAATAATATTTAACCACATTTGGTAGTTTATTATTTAATCATAGGAAGTATCACACAAGAGAGAAGCCTTGCAGAGCTCACAGTTCAGCATAACAAAAAGTAGATATTTATAAATCATGACAAAGATATGTAATAATGTCATTAAAGCTGGGCTCTGCAGAACATAAGTCCTCTGATCTATTTATGCAAAACTCCCAGGAATACAACACTGTCAAGTTAATGGTTACACATGACTACAAGTCTAAGTATTAAAAAGCCATGTAAAATATTAAAAACATTTAAGAACAACATTGAATGTGACAATAAAAACAAGAAAATGATATAAATTTAAGGCTGGGCAAATATTTATATATCTTGATATGAGACAAGAAATCGTCTTAGATTTTGGATATCGTGACATCATAACTGTTGGGTTCTCCTGTTTTTAAAGGCTACATTACAGTGAAGTGATGTAACTCTCTCAAACTACCAGACTGTTCAACCTGTTCTATTGTTTGCCTTTATCCACTCAGTCATGGTATCCACATCACTGATTATTTATAAAAATCTCACTCATTGTGTAAATATTTTGTCAAGGCACAAATAGTAAACTGTACTAATCAACCAAATCAAATTAAAATCTATCAAATATAACAATATTGTCAAAATATAGATATTGAGATTTTTGGCCCAAAATATCACGCTATTTGATTTTCTCCATATTTCCCAGCCTTTAATAAGATATGGTCATGCACTTATGTACTTATATAAAGAATATTCATAGACATTAGGTTACAGAATTATTATAATTTTTAAAGCACTTTCCCTGAGTAATTTCCTTGTTTGTTTGTTTTTTAACTTTCCTTTTTGCTTTAAAAAAAATAACTTAAATAATAGATATTAAATATTTATATTTATTTATGTATTATTCTTTCATTTTTGCTTATTTTCAGGTAATATTTTTATACTTTTTCCAAATTACTTTCCATGTTTTTTGAAAGAAATTTTGTTCAGGTTCCCAAGGGGTAATATGTGAAATATTAAAGAGCTTACAGGGCCCATTTTTCTATGTTATTTGACAATCTAAGCACATGTTGCTGATAGTACTTACTCATTTTCACTTAAGTGAAATGTTAATTGCAGGACTTTTACTTGTAATGGAATGTTTTTGCATTGTGGTATTGCCACTTATGTAAATAATCTGAATACTCCTTTAACTTCTTGACAGACAGATCTTTTGTCTCCAACCTTTCTTTCCCAGGAGCCTGCAGAGGGAGTATGAGCAGCTAAAGGAGCAGCATGGCCAGCGAGGGGCCCCTGCTGGAAGCTCCTGGGAGTCAGAGGGCTCTTTTTCTCATCCTGATGAGGCCGATCTGCTAGCTGAAGCCAAGCTGCTACGACAACACAAAGGCCGGCTGGAGGCCCGCATGCACATTCTGGAGGAACACAACAAACAGCTGGAGTCTCAGCTCCACCGCCTCCGACAGTTACTGCACCAGGTGACAGAACGCTTCCGCCAATTTATTGGGCAGCTTTATCCCGAGAAGCCACAGGTTACGGCTGAGAGGAGACAGAGATAGATATTCATAGACTCATACATTACAAAAATAGTCCCCATAAAAAAGGGAATCTGGGTTGTTTCTTGTTGTTTGGGAGTTTTTCCTGACAACACTAAAGAGGACTTGTTTGAAATGGATTCAAACTGCAGCTGTGAAGAGGCCATTTGCAGAAAGAATGGCTGTTGTTTTGGTGCTTAGCAGACAGAAAACAACATCGATGTTGTAAGTTGTCTACTAATGGAGAAGGACTTGAAACCTGAAGTATCTTAATCACAATTACCTGATATAGTTAGATGCATTTCAGCTTTAAAAAGTTCGGCACGTGAGCTTTAAAAGCAACATGAGGCATTTTTCCCAATACACAGGAATACAGATTTGTGTTTGTAGCAGAGTTTGCATTAGTCTTGAGTAAATCAAATCATTTCTTCTAGAAGAATTGTGAATTTTAAAGCATTTAAGTTGCAAAACGTTGTCCTTTTTTAGTTCATTAGTTTTGTTGTTGGGGAGCAGCAGGGCAGCAATCACTGCTCACACACACCAGCTGGCAGGGCTGTTTCAGTGCAACTCGTAAAATACAAAATCTCATTTAAAAAATGCAATGCTGACACAAAATGCCTCCAATAAATTAAAGGACTCTTAAAGTCATTCACAATCATCAACATAAATACATACTTTTGTACCTATTAACCCCCACATAGACATCCACACGTGTGTACGTAACATGCTAACCCATTCAGTTTTGTTTTTAGTTTGTTGTGCGTTTGAATAACAAAAGCTGTTAGTCAACGCTCAGATTAGATCCTAATCACGTCATTACCATTCCATCCAGCACTCCAGCATCCGTCTCCAGCCTCTCTATCAATAACTTCCAGATTTGTTTATGCCAGGCCTAATTGCTCACTGAGGTTGGATTGTTTTGTGCCAAGTGAGAAATGCACAACCCTCAAGCCAAACAAACAGCAATCCCGACAAATCAGACTGAGCAAACACAGGAGCAGGTATTGGCTCTCTGGTAGCGGTGGCAGCACAATAATAACTCACAACAAATATGGCCCAAGGAAGGCAGCTGATGTGACTCGGCAGATTTTTAATGGAAGAAGATTAACACTTTGACAGAAAAAGTGGGTTTTGTGCAGCCATCCCTCACTGTATTCAACGTTTTCCTCCATTTTTAGACAGGAGATTTAGAAATACTCCTTTATATGTAAAAAAAAAAAAAAAAAGAATCATGAAAAGTGAAAGAACTCATTAAGCAGCAGGATTGCCCCTGTCAGTATTATATAATCTTGTATTATATGCTTGGATGATTACTGACATATTAACATTTAAAGGAGCTGTATGTGACATTCGTTCTCACCTGCTGGGAATACCCCGTTTGTTTAGGCGAGGGATGACACCTGGCTGTAACGTGCATTTGGTCGCACACAACTGAGTCTTTTGTAGTTCCTTGAATTTGTCTGACAATTTCATCTTCAGCCCTTACCGACAAAAGTTCTTAAATCTTGTCTCTCCAGTTCTACTTTTTTGTTGCCGTCTTTGTGTAAATGACCCTTCCTCCTCATCCGTGAATGTTTGTTTTCCTCTGGTTTTACGTGAGCTGCATGATAGAAACTTTATTAACTCTCCCACTTACTCGCAGTCAATTCTGACCTGCTCTATTCACACATGGGTTCATTTGCACAGATTTTTTACCAGGAAGCAGCAGGGTAAAGTCTGTTTAACGTCTGATCAAAATAATTCAGACATTTGCATTCTCACATACAGCTCCTCCAGGTAATGTCCCAACAATTTCAGGTCTCCAGTGCAGCTGTGAAACAGGCTAGAGCTAATCGTGTTAACCTGGAACGAGCCTTCACAATGACGCTGTCCTGATATCAGTGATAACTGCTGTATGAGTGCAGTGCAGAGTGGCAGACATGCACATGCGCTCGGACCGTCAACTACATCAAACTACAGACACATGTGACTTCATTCTCTGATCAGGACACCGTTACTCCGATCCATACCTGCATTTCATAGTTTTATAGCTGGTCGATGTTAAACTGATTTAACTGCTCCAAATATTGTTGAGTAGATTTATTTGTAAGAATTGTATCATAATTTATATAAATCATAGGTTCTTCATCTGAAAAGTAACCTGTAGCTATAACTTTCAAAAATATGTAGTGGAGAAAAAAACTTTAGGTGCTGCTAACTACTTTGGCCGATGTGAAGACGCAGATGGCTCTGTCTAGTGCCGGTGTTTGGTTTATATGTTCTGGGAAAACATGGCGGTGCAACATAGCCATCTCCATAGCCGACCTGCTTCCTATGCAGATATGCAAAGCTCATTCCAAGGTATCAAAAATGCAATGATTCTTATTTTAAGGTTATTATAAACTAAAGAAAACAACTTTTTATTACATTCCATTTCTGCCAAAATATCTCCCTAAATCCCACATACTGGACCTTTGACACTTTACTGTATACACTCCATACTGACTAGCATGTGTGCATGCAGTGCAGTTAGTAAGAAATGTGTTAGTTTCTGTCTACAAGGCACTCTTTTCCTGCGAGCGGTGAGTTTAGCTTGAGCATTTTTCTGCACTCATGTCATTACCTTATGTGTGTTCATCTTATTCGTGATGAGAAGGGATTCTGATGCTGATTCCGAAAGACCAAACACGCAAACACTGATCACTCACACAGCTACCTGCATACAAACGCCCCCACGCTAAATAAGAGCTTCTGTTTTCTGACATTTAAGTCCCTGGGGTCCTGATGATATGTCAACATGTCTTTCCATCAAACGCAGCATTACTGCCACACTGCAGAATAATAAACCCAGCCAGCCCGATGGCACGCACTAAATTCTCACTCCTGAAGGCTGACCAAAGCCCTGACCCTAGCTATTCTAAGACAAGCCTCGAGACAGTGGCTGTGCTCTGGAGACGCTTCCAACATGTTAGCCTTTACTAGCGCCAGGGGCATCAGGAGATGAAGGAGAATAAGAGGAAAAAGAAGGGTGACGAGGGAGGGGAGGGAGGCAAAATTGATTCGGTTTCTTGCAGTTGAAAAGCTGAAGGGAATGTGGGAGTCTGCCGTAAATGTCACCAGACATCAAGTGTTCGCTTGTGTGCAACAGAGCAACGGAGCGTGTTTTCACCAATTGATCAACTGTCCACAGGACTTCAGTTACACAATCCTAATCTGTAAGTGATCGATTGAGAAGCTGTTTTGTTATGGGTTTTATTTTTTTTGGCTTTTTACTTTCCTTGAGTTTTCTTTTTGTTGATTTGACAAATTGCTTTTATCAGACTTTTCTTATCAGCCATGACTTCATTTTATTCATATAGAATGAAAAAATGGGATTACATGTTACAACTTCATCTGTGAATCCTGTTAAAAGCCTAAACTCCGCCCTTTTTCTGAAAAGGTCTTTTCATTGGCTGTGTTTACATGCACACTAATATTCCACTATTATTCCAATATACGTCTTGTTAGTGTCTGTTCGTTTTTCTGAAGCAATAATGAAGAATTACATCATTTCAAACCTCCAAGGGTTCGACTTCAAAAATCCGAATTTTAGAAAATGCTTGATTTCTATTTTACTACACGTGTAGCTGCGACAGAGTGTAATGCGTTGTCTTCTTTAAACTGTTTCCTGTAGTGTAGCCAATCAGAGTGCTCGATCCAAAAAGATGACAAAGGCTTGATTGATTTTCTAGGTTTTTTTTTAAGAAAAGGTGTTTAAACAGAGCATCATACGGGATTTTCACAGCTGTTTGAGACACACAGCCTCCTGTCTGTTTATGGTCGGCTCTGTGCATCGTCATGGATATGTTGTACACAATCCTACTCGCCAACAGTTTGCAAGGCTGCAACCTGCATATGCATGTCCAAAAGAGAAGCCTTTATTTCTGGTCAGAAGCCAAAAACTTTTAAACATTTTAAAAAAACATAGATATTAACAGATTTTTGGATATGTGCAAATATTGTAGCACTGACCTTTTCAAGAAGGTGGTTGAATGAATGAAAGAGAGAGGCTGTGTTCATACAGTCAAACAAATCCAGCACTGGTAGGAAACTGTAAAAAAAAAAAAAAGGAAAATCTCATTTTGACCAAGCGGCAACCTCTGTGACTGAAAAATAAATGAATGACAACTTGACGCTGATCCCTAAAGCAAGTCAATCTCAATAAACTCCCTTTTTTAAATGCCCAAAGTACAGGAGAAATAAACATTTTATAGCCTGGAAGAAAAAACAGTTTTGATCTCTGGAGCTAATTTATGAAAACTGAAATTTTTTTTTATAACTCATCCATTTACATTTTCTGAAGGCCCAAAAATTTGCGTATTTAGGGCGGGGCCCCTTGAGTGACAAGCTAAGTGCGAGGCATCATCACAGTCTGGAATCAGATCAACCCCCCACTCCTCCGCAGCGCTAGCCTCTTACTTAAATGTGGTCACTTTTGACTCCAAAAAAATAAGATAACAATGGCCAAAATGCAGAACTTCACAATGGCAGTCCACAAACCCACGCCTGACCTAACAGTAGCTATGACAGTTCTTTTTACTGTCTATGATTTTGACACAAGGATGCAAAATGACTCTAGCCATTCAACCTCTCTATATTATGATATTATGATGTTATTAAACAACATTTTTGGGCGCGCTTAGCGAAGTATGCACGTCTGCATGCAAAGTGGAATAAGGTCCAAAACCAGACTATGTTGTGCATGTGTTCATTGATATTCAGGACATCTTGGAGCATGAGTTGTTTTTTTCCTTAGTCACAGCAGATAGCGGTATGAACCAAAAGAACGATGAGGCAATCTGTCATAGACAAGGCGCTGTCCAATATATAGTAAATATATACATTGCTGGATTATTGCAGGTCTTCCTCTGCAGCACCTGTGGCTGATGCATTAATGTCAGTCACATCCGCCTCAGAAAGGTAGAAAGACAAATACATGTCTTCTCCCTCAGAGAGGAAACTTTTGTATAATTGGTTTAGATGTAGACACTGTGTGTATAATGTATTATTGTGGATACAGGGATATCTGTTAGAAATTGTGGCTGGGTGCTGTGACTTTCATTTTAATCGTGCATGTTGGCAGTCTAGGAATTTCTACAGTTTCACTCATTTAAATAATTCTGTAACTAGCTAGAAAACTAAAAATCTAACTATTCAAATGTCTATTGAGGTCTTTGAATGTGATGCATGTTAAACTGAAGTCAAGACATTGGCAGAGACGTGTTTGTGAGAAATGTTTTTGTACACACAACAACAGCCTCATTGTGCCGCCCTCTGGTACTCCCTTGTCTCCGCCTGGCGCTGTGAAGCACGGCTAATTTTGAAGTTGTCAAGCGGATGCCAAGCGGAATAATTACGTTATAATAATAGAGTTTTCTTTTTTTCTTTCTTTCTTCCCTATGTGTGTCTGTATTTTTCTCTCAGCCGGAGATGGACTCAAGGGTAAATGGAGTGTCTTCTCCCATTGTGCAAGATCGAGGGCCACTTACTGAAAACTCAGGTGAGACACTCGAGCTCAAAAAGACTTGTACACGTCGACACAAACACTCACACAACCATTGATCTTGAAATATGAAGACCTGTCCTTGGAATTCAATCACCATGGCAGCATTTAGCAGGTACACTCAATGTTTTCTGACACACTGTTTCTCTGCAAACAGAAACGTGTTGCTCTCTGTGGTGTGGTACCGTATTAAAGTGACTGTGGTAACTGAAATTCAATTTGTGTGTGTGTGTGTGTGTGTGTGTGTGTGTGTGTGTGTGTGTGTGTGTGTGTGTGTGTGTGTGTGTGTGTGTGTGTGTGTGTGTGTGTGTGTGTGCGTTGTGTGTGTGTGTGTGTGTGTGTGTGTGTGTGTGTGCGTGCGTGCGTGCGTGTTCAGATGAGCTGCTGGACTCCCACCACAGCAGCTCTGACCTGGCAGATGTAATGGAGCAGATTAACAACTCCTTCCCTGCATGCAGTCGTAAGTTTCCTCCTCCTCTTCACTCCCACCGTGTCTCTCCAGCCTCTGAAGGCAGATTTGTGTTTCGCCACAAGGACGCTGGTCAGCAGAAAAATAGTGCATGTCACTCCATTTAACTCTTCATTCATCCCTCACAGGGGAAGTTCATGTGCAGCGTTCCAGATTTTTGAATTGGTCAAGTTTGTACCTTCCTTGTACAGTAATGCATTTAAAAAAAAAAAAATGTTTAAAAAAATTATTTAAAAAAAAAATTTAAAAATCACTATTTTTCTCAACCTCACAATTTCCTAAAATCCAAGATGACACCCTCAAATCATTTGTTTATTCTTCTAGCAGTGTAAAACCCAAAGATATTCAGTTTAATGTCGTACATGAAAAAGAGAAGCAGCAAATTCTAAAATTCAAAAATCTGGAGGTAGAGAATATTTTTGCTTGAAACATGACAAAGATGGTTGATTAGTTATTGAAATAGCTGCCAATTAACTTCCTGCCAATTGTTTGCTTAACGAGTTGAACATTGCAGCTCCCAAAAAGAGAGCTGTTTTAAGCTTCAATCTTCACTGCTTATATTTTATATCATTAAAACATTATCAAACTAGAGTCCGTAGATGTGTTTGTAATAACATGCAGTCACTACATGTGTGGATGTACAACTTGAAGATCTTAGTGTGTGCACATTTCATTCAAATCAGGCAGTAGGTCTTTTATGAGGCTCACCATGCCAAGAAAGCGTAGTAGTCACGCACATCCGGAAACTGTTTTGAGGTTGGACCAAAAAAAAAGATAGCAATAAACAAAATGAAGAAAGGTCTGCACACTGTAGCTCCCTTTAGTTCAATTTATTAGCACATCCACTAGTGACTTAAATTGCTCTTAAGGGAGCTACTAAGTGTGGACATTTCTTGATGTTGTTCACCATGTCAAGGCTGTTTGATGCAGAAACAATAAATGAAATAGAAACATGGAACTGAGGCAGTTGAGAAACGGTGGCACTTTTCTGATACAATCAACTTAATCTACAATTTTTACTAAACTCCTCCTCCACTTTCTAGTTGTCTCCTTGACGTCCTCTTGCTACTTTTGTTGATCCCTCCGTCTTCTCTGTCCTCTTTCACCTCCTCTCACTCTGCTGCTCTACATCTGACTTTTTTTATTCCTCATACTGTCATTCCGCTTTGTTTGTGTGTGTGTGTGTGTGCGAGCTGTCGGTTGTCACATATAAATGATAGCAGCAGGACCAGCTGTCATCTTATCTGTAGTCATGAATTCAAAACATCTTGTCCTATATTTCAATGAGGAGTGATAGATTGAGTTTGCTTTTTCAAAAAGTGTAATCACGATGTGTGCAGGTACACCTGCGTTGCCACTTTGAGGATTCGATAATGATTAAGTGCTTTCTCAGACACATAGATTTAAACACAGCCTTGAGGATTTTGTGGCGTTTTTTTTTTATTATCATTTAATTTTGGTATTTGATATGATCGGAGAAAACCTTAGACACTCATTACTCTTTATAGCAGAATTTGAAAGAATATCTACCTCCGAGAATGTTAATCAAATAGCAAAATAAATGTGTCGAATATCAAGTTAGAGCTCACTGACTTCAAATTGCATTCGAATTTTTAGAGTCAAAACTCCTATGAGGGCTTTAGTTAAAAATCCATTCTAATCTGGCAGACGCTGCGGCGTTATTAGCATTTGGTTCCTGCACAGCTCCGAGGCACCGGGACTGAAGAGCACATTGCTGAGTGTGTGCATGAATATGTGGGAGGCTGATAATTTAGTGTAGACTTATAAAAACACCGATGAACTGGGGAGTTCAAGCGTTAAACTACTCTGTTGTCTCTTTGTCTCCCACAGCCTCAAGCCTCTCCTCAAGACCACAGGTAAGACAAGGTCCCTCCACACTTGCAGATACACAACATCGTTAGAAATCACCTGTTTCTCAGCTTTATGGAAGCTACTTTTTGCCTCGTTGTGTGTGTTTACACGGGTCACTTTTTGAGTAATTGGCAAAGGTGGGAGAGCTCTGAGCAGAGCTGCATTTCAGAGGTAATAACAGCTGCTGCCACAAAGGTAGTCCCCTCCACGTAGCCTTCACTTGCCTCAGCCTTGCACATTTGAAGGCCTGTGAGAAATAGGCGGCTAATGGATCTCTCCCGAGCGCCATTAGCTGCTCCTCTCATTCCCCCAGTGTGAGGCCAAGGTGCATTTTGGGACAGAGGCATTGTGGAAGCCACTGACCTCTTCCCACTGTAATTTTTTACCCTGCTCTGGAGCTTCTTAGCTCACACCGTTCTTTCCTTTCTCTCTGTGTATTTTTAAACTGCTCTGCTTGTTTCCTCACACGCAGCTGATGCCAGTTAAAGTGCTGATTTGCTGTATGAATCAATTCGTGGCAGCTGTTGCAAAACATACAATTTACCTTTAATTTCTACTCTCCTCTTCGATGAGCACTTAAAAGGGATAGTTTTGATCCTTTGCAGAGGGGTTGTTTGAGATACGTATGTATAGTCAGTGTTATTATCTACCGTTTATAGCTGTCGGCACAACCCCAATTTAAAGAGGCAGGCAGGAGTACCAACACGGAGGATAGCAAATGTACCGCTGTGAAAGGGACAGCAACAAAATGTGTTAAAGCCACCATCAGTGTAGCCGCTCAAATACGTGGGGCACGGCCTCGACATGTCTCGTGTTACGCTGAGTCTGTCACTGCAGCGAGTGGATGCTACCAGCTTCACTGTGTGTGTGTTGAGTTTTGCCAAATGATAATACAGTTGGTTATGCAGCATCTGGAAGAGTTAAGGCTATCTTTTACCTGTTGGAGGGCCGCACATCTGTGTTCAGTTTAGCAGCTTCAGATGATTATAATGGTAGCCGTCTGCTGCTGGAATGCCATGGCTGGCGTGTCGTGCCTTTGTCACTTGTATTTTGGCAATGTATTTAAAATATTTTGAGCACTTGACTTGACATCGGTGTCAGGAAGCCCTTTCCAAACTGAAACTGAAGTTGTTGTATCACTCTCTACAAAGCCAGACTACAAAGCCAGACAAAACAGGGATTCAATATCACTGAACGCATGAGCTGCTAATTCACCGCTGTCTCGATCAATTATTTTGTTTGTGTTATTGTTTAACTTTGACTCTTCAAAGGTTTAGTTCAGATTAAAAAAAAAGTCACACAATAACACAAACAAACTAACTGATCGAAGCAGCAGTAGACCAGCAGCTCCTGTGTTCAGAAATGTAAAATGACTGCTTATGTCAATAGAGTCTGGTGGCTTTGTGGCTTTGACGAGAGCATAGATGAGGAGCTGAAAGGGATGCGTTTCTTAACTGGGGGGGCGGGGTGCCAACTGCCATTTACTGCATGTAATACATTGATTGTGGATAAATGCCTCATATAACCAGACTTGAAAAAAAAAATCTGAACTATCCCCTTTACTTCTGGCTTTCAGTATTTTACACCTCGACATTTAATCTAATGCAAGCTTATCATCACTCTCTATAATGCTTAAAATAGACACTTTGTATTCAGTAGAAATAAAGTGAACCAAACTTTGTCTCCTCAGTCTCCTTTTACTGGTATTAAGTTGAGTCATCCTTTCACTTCTTTTGTCATTGTCCTTGGCAAACACACTCTGTTGGTTTCCATGCAAAGGCATGGCTGAATAGGTTTGAGTGTCTAATTCCATTTCTGAGAAGACATCGGCGATGTTTTGTAAAATCTCCCTGCATCAACAACTCCCACCTCCTCCCTTTCCTCCACACCGAGCTCCTAATGGACTGTAACTGGCTTTAGGGACTTCAGTCCATTTACCAGCTTTCAAACCCAATTGCTTCGTTTGAACCTCCGTTATTCCCACACAGTGATGTCTTGATGAAGAGAAATGAGGCGGGTTGATCTGCTGTGCTGCAACAGTACCAGCTTTCAGTACTTGAACCTGGGTGCAAAAAATATCGCACCAGTGTTTTAAAAGGTATCATTGCTGTTGACACAACGATTTCACGTCTCTTTGTTCGTTATTTCTCAGGTGATGTGAGGACTGTCACCACAGAGGACGGCATTTGTTTGTGTGTGCACGTGTAAGTGTGTGCGCAGCAAGAAGACAGGACCATTCCCAAACAAACAATCCCCCCCGACCCGAAATCCCAAAGACGCACAGGACCAGACAACTTAACTACTTTTACCACCTTGTCTTGTACTATGCAAACTGTACATTTTATGAACTGTAGATTGTACCTGAACTTGGCTCAACATTTGTCAGTGATTTGATTTAGATATGCAGATGAGTATACGACACGGGGCTTTGTATAGTAAAATATGCTTTTTTTTATTTTATTTGTTTGTTTTTCAGAGGGCGGTTTGAGATTTGTGTTTTGTTCTTGTTAAGTTCTGCTCTCACTGGGAATCAAACTGTTACATTTATTTTGTCATTCCACTGCTTTGTACCCTCCGGTTGCAATTATTTGTCAATGGAAGTAGCCACAGGTTTCCATGTTTTGGAGCACGCACAGTTACTGAGTAATAACATCTAGTGGCTGAAAGGATTGTTTTGAAGACTGTAACTTCTCAAAGCGTGTGTTTTGTTTTTGAAGATCTATCTTGTAGCATGCTTGATGTCAAGTTCCCCTTTAAAGCGTTGATATGCCGGCAGACTTTGTGTCGACTGCGATTTGTTAATGTAAACTTTACCCCTTCTGTGCCTATACAGTTTGTCATTCCACGTGTGGAAGACAGAGATAAGAGTCGATGGATGAAAGTGGGATTCTGTACAAAAAGCAAGGTTTTGGATAATTAAGATTTAAATCTAAAGTTGTTCTGGGTTTGTAAGAGGCCTGCCGTCATCCTGTAGAATAGTTGTTTTTTTTTAAGATATATGTTGAGAAATCAGAGGAAAGCCATGATTGCCTTGCTACCTCAGACTCATAGACACAGTTTTGTTTTCGTGGTTTGTAAACTTGTTTAAAGCAATTGTGATCATTTACAGAACAAGAACAGCCTGGTTTAGCATTCGAAGCTTTAGCTTACTGTATTGGTGTACACTGCAACGAGGAGATACCAAGTTAAAAAAGAATTACTGTACCACGATGGGTCTGTGGCCTGCTGAAGCTAGCCGCCCGTTACGACGAGTATTACTTTATCTGTTGTTGGTTTTTCCACTGGCCTTCTAGCACTGGTCCCTCACTGCGTTGTGTTGTCGTGCTATATGCTATCCTGTAAAACTTGTGAGACTGAACAACACTACTATAACCTCCTCTGACTGTAGACTAATGATGATGTTGGTGATGATTTTAATGATTCAAATCATGATGAACCGTACCATGGCAGAACTGTGTCGCTTCTCCTGAGGTATGTAAAATAGATTGACCACACTACGTGTAATATGGCTACGTTTTATTCTAAATAAAATTTTTATAACAAGTACACATCCCCTCTGCTGCTACTTATTTACTATTCACTGTCTGTTAAAGGGATACGCTGCACATTTTCAACCAGCTTTGTATCACAACAATGTGGGTAGTGTGTGTGAATGAACTGTGTTAAACTTCCCAGAGCTCCCTGCTCATCCCTCAGCTCACATCCACCACAAAATACAGCTGATTTTTGCTCAAAATACAGATTGAACCACATTTTTGCACACCCGCCATCGCAGACAGTATTGAAGCATCTCTTTCTCATTTTGTCAAAATCAGACCAAAATCAGATCAAACTGTAAAATTAGGCAGTGCTCATCAAATATAAACCAATATTCTGTTACTGCACTACACATGGAAAGAGGGCAATAAGCAACTTAATAAGGAATGATCCAAAAATAAGCAATAAAAAGTTACAAGAAAATGACGTGAAAAAAAGTCTAAATTATCAAGAATTATAATTTAAAAAAATCTGTAGCCTAATTTTAAATATGTAATTATGAATTTAGATTTCTTGATATTTTCCCCTTAGTTATTTGATCATTTTCTTATAATTCTCTCTCTTTTCTCTAAATTTTCAGGTCATTTGTGTTTAACCTTTTACTGATTGTTTTGCGAATTGCAGGACATTTCAAACCATAATACTGTTTGCCTCTTTTCCCTGTTTTTGAAAGAAATCAAAACAGTTTGCTCAGGGGTTCAAAGGTTTAAATACATGAGGAAGGTAGCATATGACAACTGACGGCAATGCAGGTTTCAAAGAGTTAAAAGCCCAACACACTTCCAGGGGATATTATTTTTGTGTCAAAATGGACAGACTCTCATTACATTACCCACCAGCAGGAGCAGTTATTGGTCTGGTGTGGTGCAGTGCATTCTGGTAGTTGTATGTTTTCTACCTCATGCCACAGCCCCTTTTTTTCTGTTTTCTCTGGTCATGTAGCACCAACTTCAAAAGTATTTTTGTGTGTCTTCTGCAAAGACAACCCAATTTTATTAAAAGACCTTTTTTTCCCAGCAATGAAAAAGTCTTTAATTTAATTGTTAGGGCTGTGATGGTAGACTGAGGCTGTAATTATTTAAAGATAATATAGATAATTAATTCATAGAATTTAATGAACACTGATCAGAATTCATCCAACTACTTAAAGTGTTTCCATATGCAGCTTTCACCTTGCATTTAAACCATCTTGTACACCCACACATGCTTTTGAGAAATTCAGGCCTCATCACTGCTAGCTCCTCAGTCATCCAGGAGGATTGTAGCATTTTTATTATTTTATGAAATGAAATGATCACGCTGAGCTGAAACTGAGAGTTCCAGATGACTGATGAAAGGTAATTAGCTTCTTTTTTTACTCCTGCCCTTCAAACACATTTACTTTCATTTGAGCAGCATTATGCTCATGTGGCTGTGTGCATTGATTATTCTTAAAGGTGGTGTGATGTTTGATTAAAGACATTTGCTCTAACTTGGCTCTGCTGTCACCTGCTACTGGTTATAAATCAAAACTGACCACAGAAGTCATTTCACGGTGTAAAATCAACTCATTTCAGCAATCTGTCAGACTAAATGATGCCTCAACAGGACATTGTCTTATAGGTTTTATTTGTGAGATTTATGGGAGATTTAGTGAAATCTAGAGGTGAGGACTGCAGATCGAAACCTGCTGCATCTAGTCAGGATTCCATCAGTGGTCTTTGTTAAGGAGGTTTTTACCGGGAGCTGGTGTCCACCTCTCTAAAACCAATGGACCGAGTGATTAAAATGAGTAAAAACACTAAATAAAGCAGTTTCACGTTAAAAGTCAGTGTTTCTGTGAGGCAGTTTGGCTCATCTTACACAGGCCGCCAACCTGGCACCTGCTACTCTGTGCATTAGAAATCAGTATTTCTAAGGTGCTGTTCAGTTTATCACAAATGGCCTGCTTGCCCGACACCTGCAAATTTGTTTTTCCCCTTGTGCATGATACAGACATTCAGAAGGTTTTTAATGTGAGCTGAATTACACGCACAGGTCTTGTTCACACCAAACAGACAGACCAGGTGATTTAAACTGGTAAAAACACTGAATAAAGCAGTTTCATGTCAGAAATCAATGTTTCTCTGATGCTTTTTGGCACATCAGACATGGGCCGCCAGCCTATAAACTGTTAATCTGTGTTCACCTTTTCTCTCTGATAACTTAAGATCCAAATGTTCAGGAGGTTTTTACAGAGAGACGAATTGTCCGCAGATGTCTCTTGCTCTCCAAAAACAAACTGACCCGATGATTAATAAAATCATAAAAAAACACTGAATAAAGCAGTTTCATGCTACTAATCAGTGTTTCTCCAATACTGTTTGGCATGTCGGTGACTGGCTGTTAGCCCAGCGCCTGCTAATGTGTGCTCATCTTTTTTCTCTGACTACTTATCCAGACATTCAGGAGGTTTTAGCGGGAGCTGAATTACCCGCAGAGGTCTCTTCCTCTCCAAAACAAACAGATCAGGTGTTTTAAACCATTAAAAATACTAAATCAAGAAGTTTCTCGTAAAAAAAATCAGTGTTTTCCCAATGCTGCTTGTCACCGAGAGCTTGCTAACTGCAGTGGCTGTTGCAAAAACATGAACGGCCTCATCCAGAGCCAGTCATTAAATCAGAATCAGAATCACTTTATTCACCATATATACAGATTACACAGAGGTAAAACAGTGTGGAAAAAAACAAGGACATTAAGTTAAAAAGATTGATTTTACGTTAAAAGAGGTCAGAAAATAAATAAATAAATGGGACACCATACCAGTAGATAGCAAGAGCATACATTAAAGAAAAAGAAGACCAAATAAGAAACAATATGGTGCTCAAAGGCAAGAATCATACCAGTTAAATGTAGACTACTAATCAGTTTGATTTGTCCGTTCTGGGCTACTGTAAAAACATGGCGGTGCAACATGGTGATCTCTGTACACAAGGCCCCACTTCCTGTGTAGACATAAACAGCATTTAAATTACAAAAACACAATGATTCTCGTTTTTAGGTGATTATACACTAAAGAAACATGTCTCTCCAAAATCTGCAAACTGGACCTTTTATTCTGCAGTTATTACACACCAAAGTTAAAAGGGTAGTTTCCCTCCCTTAGTAACAATGAGCTCTGAAAAAAAACTGATTAATGACATCTCAATCCTCAAATCATTTCCATAATCCTTTGTTGTGACTCGTGCAAATTCAACACCATTTAAGGCAGTAACTTTTCCATGCAAAGCTTTGTCTTAATAGCTCTCCCTATCATCTATGGTCCAGTTGCTCCAGAACATGCTTCAATAATGCAACAGTAGCCAAGTGGTAGTGCACCCTAATTGGATCTGGGGCTACTATATTCTGACTCACATCCTCTGGGCTCCCTGAGGTGCTTTAATTAGTCTACCGCTCCCATTTCTGTAATGCACTGCAGGAATCAGCTTGTTTGTAAGGGCAAAGAAGTTTCTTAAGTAACAAACTAGCACACACAAGGGAGAGGTGGGACTTATTCCTCACTGGATCCCTTTACAAAGAGAGGTGCACTGGTATTGTTATTAATATTAATGTGACAATTAGGCGATATGTGAGGGAGGATTTGGTTTAATTACTGCAACAATCTAATATGCTTATATTTACTTAGTCAAACAAGATTGCATGAGTTATCAGCAATCTTTCCAAAGTGTTTTAATCCCGCTCAGCTTCTCTGTGACTTAGTGCATTAGACTGTCAGGCTCCATTGAGGTGCAGGCTGCTTGCTAGACTGAGCAAAGATTAATATTCTGAAGTTCAACAAGAACACAAATCATTTAGTGGATGTTTCTAATAATTAAATGATAACAATGCAAGTGAACTTGAAACGGAGGTCAAAGGTCAGGCTCAGCTACACAGCCGTGCAGCCCCGGGGCTGGTAGTAAGTGCCAGATGCTTGTTGACATGGAAGATTCAACCTTGGGGAACTCTAATCAACAGCATCCTGCAAGACATGTCCTCAATCTTAATCAGCCATAGCAGCCTCATGTGGCTGTGATGCTCATTACACACCAACAAACACAATTGTTGAATGGGTGAAGGATTATGGGCGACGAGGCAACTTCACTGAGGCGAAAAATGTGATGTTGCTCGAGGGCGCAGTGAACTCTGGGTTAAGATTATTTTGTCAACTTTTTGATTTAGGTTACAGCAATGTCTTTTTAGTAACTGTCGTGGCACTTCAGCAGAGGGAGCTGACAAATTGTCATGCATTGTCTGTTTGTCCGAGCCCTTGTGACGTTGTCCCGTCATCCACGGGATGGCTAAAAAGTTTAGTTTGAAACTTCATTCTTGACCATGGAAACAACAAAAAAAATCTCATCACAAAATCCACTCTGTCACTGTGGAGTTTACAGTCATATTATTTTGTTAAAAATTGTTTAAAAAGTCCTGTTTGGGTAAGGGGCAACATTTTAAATAAGACATAGAAAAAAGTGAAAAAATTTTAAAGTTTTTTTTCCAGAAGTGTTTATCTCATGTATTCAAGGACCGTCATAAATTTTAAAATCCGATGACAATTTCTGTTATAAAGTTTCTGACTGATAAATTGTGTTCTTTCGATTTAACCCCCCCCCCAAAAATCGGCTGTAAAATAAACACAGTATACAGCTATTTAAAGTTGCATACCCCTTTCCTAAGCCCAAATAAAAAATAATAAGTCACACTGTGCTTAAAAAATGATTTGACATGCCTCCCACTTTTTGCACCACTCTGCCCCTCTCATAAATAAAACGCAGTCCCTAAGAACCCCCTGCAGAGAACCCCTACGTTTTTGTCCCGAGAGTGGGGCATAATCTGCACAGTCAGCTTTTAAAATCTCAAAAACATAGCTAGAAAAATTGTTCTTCCCGTGGAGCTTACATGAGAACTATTTTGTGTCAGTAAATGTTTGCTGTCAGCAGTGTGAAGGTTTGACGCCTCGGCGGAGTGATACAGAGTGATACAGACAGTGAAAAGTCCCAGTGATGTAGTTGCAGTACAGCTCCCGGCCGCTGGGTGCAGTGCTGCGCCACCGCCAACCAGCCGGCAGCCGAAGAACGTGCGTCATCTTTATTGATTCATGGTGCGTCAAAAGTATCGCCTACAAATTGGACTAAATGCGGCTTTTGTTACTTACCTGACTTAGTTTGTTTGCCTTATGTGTCAGTGAAGAAAATATCCTTAAACCCAGAGGTTCTTCCCGTAACTTTATTAATACGTGAGTAACGGACATTCTCGTGTAACGTTAACGTTAAATTAGCGAACGTTACTCTGAAATGTAACAGCTGAAGTCGACTCAACGCCAACCTCCTCGGTCAGCTGGTTGTTTTCTGAAGAAAGGAGACGGTAAAGGTGTTTGGAAGTTAAAAGTTTTTCAGCGGTTCCGAGTGTGGTTCACTGTTGTTGAATTTAAAGTTTGTTTGTTCAGTACAGCATTTTGTTATCACATTTTATGGCTAACGGTAGCTGAAGGTAAGCTAACAGATAACGCTAACGTTGGCATCCTCGTGCTTTTTTCCTTCAAAGATGTGAAGCCCAGAAGCTCCGAGTCATAAAGAGCTGCTGTTTACTTAACCTACAGGTACGTCTGTTTTAGATATATGAGTTCCCACAACTTTGTATAACTGTTACTGCGGTTTTATTGTCATTTTTTGGGGTGAAAACCGGCCTTTTTCACCGAAGACATTTTTACATGTCACTGTAGGAAAAGCACAGGTGTAAGTAATGAAATTAATTTTGGCTGAATTCCATTTAGTTGCTTTTGGGCTGCTTTCAGGGTCCTGGTATCGCGCATGCAATACTCACTGTCACTGTCACTGTGACTCTTGAATAGACCAAAGCCATTGTTTGTGTCATTAGTCACACCTGTGCTTTTCCTACAATCACAGGCCAAAATATCTGAGCATATCTGAGGATCTATCTGTGCGTTCCAATACCCATACTGCCATAGTGCGGGGGGAAATTAAATGTATATATATGTATATATATATGTATGTCCCAATGCAGAAAAAATCATGAAGTTCTAATACATCCAGGTGGATTTTGCAGCATGCAAGCCAGGGGCACATTCATTCTCAAAACAGTGTGTACCGTTTTGCTACGGTTTTAAGGTTGAATGATGTGTTTCCTCAAAGCAGTGTGAAAAGGTGTGCAACATGCTTTGTGGTATGTTTTCTTCTGTTGGATTGGTCTGTCAGAGTTGAACCCAATCAGCAGCGTTGTCAGTGTAAACCAAATTGTGTTAAATCTTTACTTATTGTACATGGATTTTTTTTCTTTTTGTTCCACACTTGCAACATAGACCAAAGTTTTCCAACAAAATCAAGCGCCCTTTGAATTTATTTAAATAAACTCTGCAGTATAAGGCAGTGCTCCTGCATTACACAACAGGGTGTACAATGAATTAATGCACCACTGTTGCTTTTCTGGCTATTCTTACCCACAATCCTCTCCACAGCGGCATATATGTCACATCTTGGCAGCGTATTGACAGCTGACCGGAGCCACAATGATGAATGACAGCGCACTCAAGTGACTTATCACCAGCAGATTGGTACTAATAGAAATATAAATCGTTTAAGTGAACAAAATAATCAGTAAGATTCCCAAACAAAAAAGTGAGAAATGCATATGTGGACTAATTGAATACATATAAAATGTTAGAATCCCTAATGCATGCAGTTATAACTTAAAAGTTAAACATTGCAAAGTAACAACAGCAGAGCCTTCCAGGTTGATCGTTGTCTTTGGTGAACTTGGAGAACAGCTTTTTATTTTATCTCCATGGTAACAGATATGTGAGAGCGAGGGTCTAAGTTCAGGGCACAGTGTTATAAAGAAGCAGTATGTCCTGACTATGTGTATATTGCATCCAACAGTGCATACTTTGTGAGGGCGGCTGCAGTGCCTACTAATAGAAAGAAAAATATGCGATTCGGAAAGCACCCCGTGTAAGTTGGTTGGTATACCACTTTGGTCCATACTGGAAGATCCTAGCCACCGTTGAATTGGTTATAGCGACATTTTCTGAAGGCATGAATAATTCTTAGAATATGAGTGTACACATAGTCATAATGAGCATGCAGACACACTGACACAGCTGTGGCTAATTACAGCTTTATAGAGCCTCTGGTTTGACAAGAGGTTTCTGTTTTTACACATTATTTCTATATATGTATTTTTATCATAAAGTACAATAGAAGCCACAGGTGCATGGTGAAAATATTACTTCTCAGACGTTTTGATGTTATATATGTCATTATTTTAACTGTAATTGTTTTTGAAAACCTTTTTTTTTGTTAGGTGAAATTGCATTTGCATATTTTTATTTTATTAAACTTAGTAGTGCACAGACCATTTGCTCAGTCAGCTAGAGGCTTTTCTGAGAAAACATATGCATGTAAGCCCAGTGTTTGACACTGCTCTGCTAATAATTTGATTTCATTTTATTTAGAGTGAACTCAGCCTGGTGGCAAGACAGCAGTGGCTCTTGGTTCTCTCAACTCCAAACTTCAAACAACAGATTTTGCTGAAAGGTGTTTGTCACAAGACCAACTCCACGTGCATGCATAAGTAAGTAACTGAACAAGTAACTTCTTAGAAGGAACATACCTTGAGCTCAACAAAACAACATAGGCAATGAAAATCTTCTGTCCATTTGTTCTCTGTCTATTTTCCAACCCTGAATTATTAAGGGTTTCCCCAGTTTCACAGTTGCCACCAGTGCCTTGTTCTTAGTATGTGACCCCATTGTCAATCAAACCTTTAGCCTAACCAAGTCAGTACTGTGCTCTGCATGCTGATATCGAAATTATGACTTCAACACAATACCTGCCCAAAAAATCTCGATACTGATACTGAAATGATACCATGGCAAAAGGAAAAGTAATGAAATAATATATAAGATGAGAGTCCTGATAGGACAGAAATGAAGGGGTCCGCAGAGGATAGGTACTTACACTACATTTGAGCTGTTTTATTATGAATTTATCAACATTATTTTTGTAGAAATTAACTTTTAACGGAAATCTTGCATTTAGCCATCAGTTTTTTCTTGTCTTGCAAAGTCAACAGTGCTATGTTTAAACTGCACACAAGAGGGTGCTGTTATGTAATTACTGAGGGGATGTAATGAATGAACTATGGGCTCCTGATCAAGACAGATTAACTCAGCTGCTGCTCTGTTCACTCTTTTTGCATTTTTTGAGTCTTTGTCACACTTTTTGTTGTTTTCAAACACAGCTGGAAGGTATTCAGCTGCCTCAGCTGTGTGGTTGCAGATTTTGCTGCCATGTGTTTTTGTGCCTCATGGGGTTGGAGAGATATATAAATGATGCTGATGTTAGTTTCAACAGTTTAGTAATTCAGTTTGACTATAAAAACAATACACACAAATGACAGTAACTGTAAGTCTGTCCCCTTTGTGATCAGACTCTAAAAACTCAAACCCAGGATTATTAGCCTGCGCACATGGTGCACTGAAGATGACTGAACACAAACTACAATCTACACCTCCTTATTAACGGAGGTCTCTTCCCTGTATGTATGGTGGCATGTAATTATGTATTATCACATTCGCTAGCTAACCTGTCGCTCTTTGAATTCCCTAATCTTGTCGGCATGTCTGTCAGTGAGATGCTTTGGATGCTTTGATCTTTTAGACATGGGCTTTGTGGTGTGCGTGGGGTTAACCTGACTGTGGGCAGGGTAAGCAAATAATACTATTTTGGCTCCTTGCGTCTGCTTTGTCAATAAGCCGTTGACAAGCATCTGAAGCGTGAGCAGCCATGGCTCTTGCTCTGCGTGTCACCAGGAAAGCAAGCAAATGTTTGGCGTGCCCACAGTGCCTGGTGGGAGTGACAGCAGAGCTCAGAACAGCACACATCCACACACGCCCTCCGCCTGCAGGGAGTGAAAGCAGAGCATTAAACAGCACGCTCTCAAACACAACCTCACTGTCGCAAGCAGAGAAACGTGGCTCTTTATGAAAAGCTGCCATTCATAAAGTATTGGTACTAATAAAAGGTAGTATTGTATCATTTTAAACAGCTGGGTACCGCGATACTTTTCTAGTATAGGTATACCGTGCAACACAAATGCCGAGTACAACTGCGTGACAGGCTCTCTCTCATCCTGTGTATATAAGCCTCTCACCGGATAATAGACAATATCTAATCTATTTAATTGTCTTGTTCTCTTGTCCTTTTTACTCATTTGAGCATCACCATCTGTGATCTGCAAATTCTCTTTGCTGTGGGTAAAAACAGACTACGGCGATTCCTCCAGGCTTTGGCCGTATGGCCTCAGCTGTCCACCAAACAGCTATCCAACCCATATTTCTGGATGGTATGGTGGTGCTGATGGTACTGGATGTTTATTTTTTAACTTCCTCTGCCCGTTTCTCATTCATGCATCAACGCTGGCTGGCATGCACATCCGTTCGACAGCTGTCCCCTTTGATCAAATGCTTGGCAGGCAGCGACAGAGCTGCTGGTATGGGTGTCTCTTGGCGGGTAGCTGCCCCTGGCACAAGGCAAGGACGGGGAACAGATGTTGAGGAGGGGGGAGGCAGGACACTGCAGGTCTTGGATATGGTATACAGGCTGGACTTGAGAGATGGAATCAGGGAAAGAGGGGAATGGATGCATGCACCACGCAAGCAACTAGGCATTGGTGTTGTAACAGGATTATTGTATACCAGGGTATTTAGAAATCCAAACAGTATGATTTTAAATACCCTCAAAAATACAGACCGTCATCTTTCTTCTAACTTCATACTGGAGAGGCTGTAATGAGGATGTTTTGCATACAGTGCGCATCATGTGCCCCAGAGGTTGTGTATGGACTAGACAGCATGCATGAACAGTGTGTGTTCACATTAGCAGCATTTGACGCAGCAGCTGCTGCTGCAGCCTACTGTTATTACTGCTGTATTTTGACAATTAAAAGTACATACTTCACTCATTTATGAAGCCGTGCATGCTACTGCATTGTCAGCACCACGGTCCTGCAAATGCATTACAGTGCAAAGCCTGTGTCAACAACTGAAGGGATTGTGTGGACAGAAATGTTGTCAGATCACTTTTATTTTTAAAAGAGAAACAGAAAATGTTGTATGTATGTAGTAAAACAGATAAATCTGTATTTCCTCATGTCTGTGACATATAAAGAGATTGAAACATGTAGTAAAATGCAGGCAGTATAGAGTCAATATAATGATCAAAAGATAATTTTTTTATTGTCTAGTTTTGCTGCAAACCGCACGCGTCATGTGGAAAAAAATTGGGGAGACATTGTTTCTCTAGATGTGCCACAGCTGAGTGCTGCTCACGCACACTGCTCAGCAGTTGAATTTCTGTAATGCTTACGCAGTGCTCCTTTTTGTAAAAGTTTCAGCCCACACAAACTTGAGTTAAACTCGTACATGCGTTCTAATGAACCTCTCAGCTTTAACAATACCCTTGCAGTACTTATCTGGTAGAGTTTATTGTCCTCAGTACACTACAGATCTCGAGAATATGCTGAGTGCACAGCATGAATTAGCATTAGCACCATTTTAGCTCTCTCTTTGACAATTAATTTTAAGTGGGTAACTGCACTGGACATTCTCCTGGCAGGGCATCGACCTAGGGTTTTCATTTTGGATGCTTTAGGGAATATTCTGGGCATTTGTCCCATATCAGCATTTTCTTCTGTGGGCTTTAAAAAAGAAATAGAGAGCATAACCTGATATATCAAGCATGCTTTCCTATATCACTTTTATGTACTTCATTAAGAGTCAGCCTCAGTATGGCTCAATGCATCCACAACTTTCCAAGTTATGACCCTTTACTGTTACTCAGCCCTCCTTTAACTTTTGATTGTGAAATAATTTTTTTCTTTAAATATATCAGCGTTTCCTACAGAATCACAGTGTATGTGTGGTGATAGCTGACCATGCTGAATGCAGCGCAGCAGGTTTCCATGAATCCTATTTTTCCTCCTAAGCTGCACTTGTCAATCATGGGCTGGATAATTAATCAGTCCATCCGTTCAAACCTGATCAGATCACATCAATGAATGAGAGGAGTTGTTTGCAGATATTTGTAAGCAAAAAGCAAAGTTTTAGACCCAAGAAAATTAACAGCTAAGTTTCACTTTCAGTGATGATTGGGGGGGCATCTTTAACTTTTTTGGGGGGTAGATGGTGCCTATGGCTATAGATAACCCAACAGTATATACAGTATATTACAGTAGTGCTCCTAATTAACATTCTAGCTCTAGAAATGTAGTTTTGGCAGTAGATGATTTAGTTGTTGCAGCCCATCACATCTTTCATTACTTCCTCTTATGTCATAGGTATGTTATCAGTCACCCTCCTCCCTTGAAATCATATTTAAAGGCAACCAGAGCACCCGATGGATACATTTTTGAAGATAGTTTCTGTCATGTTAGAAAGTTCTAATCATGCTGATGTATGTTTAAGTGTTCCATTTTCTGATAAGTTTGGTTTTAATTCTTTATTTGATGCTATAAAAAGGGGGTGTGATGTCATGGTAGACAGCTATGTGTGTCAGCCTGTGTGCTTGTGATCAATGGTGCTTTACACTTATCTGGCAATTATAAATATACAGAGACTGTACATATGCGCTTGTATTATTGCAGTACAGCTATTTCTCCTGCTTCTCTCTCTAAAGCCACGATTACTGTACCAAGCTCTCTAAGACGAAATATCCCACACCCTTTTGTAACAGGCTCGTTCATGATGCCTTGTCAGGACCAAGGACAAATGAAAGGAGACAAACTGTAATCGGTGTGTCTGAAATTAGAGCAGTGGGAGGGGTGCAGGGAATCAGTCAGTATCTTCCGAGTTTCATTTCAGCATGGACCATTAGCTGCAGGCAGGTCATTGACATTCCTGGTCACGATGTTTAGAGCCCTGCTGCCTGCCACGATGCCAGTATGAACCAATCAGGCCACTTGAAAACACAGAACAAAGGCACTAATGAAATTTGATGGACATTTTGTATTGGCTGAAAGACTTCTGGAAAATATAAAATAGACCTTTGTTGTGCTGTCTATAGGAAAAAGAAATAATAACCCCAATACCCACCTCTATTTTGTGCTGAATGATTGCAGTTTGATTTGCATATCCCCCTGTCTGTCAAAAAGTTGTCCCAGGTGTTTCCCCTCACACCCTTTACTTTCATAACAAACCATCTGCCAGAGGCAAATCTAATGCTCATCACACCTCTATGGCTGACAGGTTGTGGTTGATGCACCACAACAGTTTTGCCATAATCCTGCAGATTGTGAATGAGAGACACTCTGAATTATTAAAAGATTGCTCTTGGCCATGATGCTCATAGCCAGGTTGCCAACATCGGCATATTGATGAGAGTAATCTACTGATTGAAGGATCCACAAAGTTTTAGCAGAGTTGGTTGAATTTTAGATGAGTCATTGACAGAAAAATGACCTGGAGTTATGTGTCCAAATTTTGAAATCAGCGTGGACATCACAAAAAAAGTCTCTGGGACTGCAGGTGCTATGACTTTTAATCACTTTTGCATAGTGACAGTTGTTTGGTGTGCAGATGATGTTCTGATGTTTCAATGGGCTGAACTTTTGGCATTCTAAATGTGCTTGCGGGTGTTTTGCTCATTGTCACTTTCATCAAATGCCCCAACAAGAGTGACTGAAATCTTGGATTTACACATTTATTAATGTTTATAAAACGAAGTACTCCTGCCAGTGGCAAATCCAATGATGATTACACCCCTATGCTAGACAGGTTCAGATACACGATCCAAATTAGCCTGAGGATGTGTATATAAAACGTTATCTTGTCTGTCTCTTCATAATGGTTCTCTGTAATACAAACATGTTGTAAAGTATTTTCATGAGCAGGCTACATACATAATGCATACATTAGGGCTGAAAGATATGGGAAAATAACGTAATGTGTATTTTTTTAGACCAATGCACCAAATCACACAAACTTAAGTGCACACAAACACTTGTCTGCTCTCAGCACATCCATCATACCTCTTTTGCGACGACACGCTCACTTAAATGAACAATGTAATACAGAGACTGCACTTAAACCTGGCCATGGTCATTATTACTTGATAGTAGAGCCCAACCAATATGGGATTTTTGAGACCAATACTGATACCAAGTTTATGGTAGAAAAATTCACAGATTACCGATATGGCCACCGATATAGTGAATTTTTGAAAATAGATTATTTCTATGTGGATTGTGCACTGATTTTGCACTGATATGACTATGCAAAAGTATTCAGAAGGCTGCTTTCTTAAACAACTTTTATTTAACAATTTACTTATTGCAAATTACACACAAAAATAAAGAATAAATAAAAATCATATGAACATCATTACTGTATGTGTTCAGCATCAGTCTTTGCTGACCATTCAAATAAAGAATATAAAAAGTAAAATACACATCAGCACTGTATTGTCTTTGCTGAACATTTAAATAAAAATAAATACAATAAAATAAATAGCTAAATATACATCAGTACTGTTCAGTATCAGTCAATTGCTGACTATTTTAATACTGCCACGCATTTAGGGGCAGGTTGTAAAACAGGCAGCATGGTTTCTCAGCATTTACACCTGCCAGGGAGCTCTTCTTTTCCGCATAAATGTTCCCTGTTGTGCTAAACACACTCTCACTGGGGATGGAGGAGGGTGGAGGAGTATTGCGTTTGAGTTATAGTGGAACTATAGAGTGGAACATTCTCCAAAATGTCAGGAAGCACCACAGCTACAGAACAGTCCCTAAGTAGGCCTAATGGCTTTGTTGTGATCTCTGCATATTTACATGTTGTGCTGCTTGTTGGGAGTTGGAAGGAATCAAACATCAGACATCAGTTTATTCTTTCAATATAACTGAGCTGGAAACTCACTACACCTGAATTCACACTGCGAGCACCATCTCCTCTTGTCTGCTTGTCACCGTCACACACACACACACACACACACACACACACACACACACATCTGGTGCAGGAAGCGAGAGAGGGGAGACGCTCGTCTGACGGACGCTGACACGGTGTTCTGCGGTTACTGAGGGCAGCGAGCAGGTTAATAAATGACAGTGTATTTCCTCCTTGTTCCCAGATGATCTAAATAAGTCGCTAAATGTGTCTCTTGTTGCTTTTTAAACATTACGCCGCCGAGAGGGCCCGAAAAGCTGGATGACCCCATATTAAAGTTAAGTTCTATTACATTGTTATGTTGATTTGAATGCTTGAATTGTTCAGCCCTAGCATAAAGTTTTATCACAAGGGATTTTCAGAAAAGTTGGGGGGAAATAGATAAGGGATGGTAGCAAGAGTCAAGAGATAGAGGGTAGACTGGGGCAAGCATCTGTATTTTCAGTCGTCATCATTGTGTTTGATTGCTGTTACCTGAGATGATGGGCTGTTGGGGTCCACTTGTGATTGCAGTACACTTCCACCTGAGCCTTTTTTGTGAGAGACCAATTACAATAGGATAAGCTTAGGGGGAAGTAATAAATTAATGATGACTTAATTCCCTTCAGCTGCTTTGGTTTCAAGGTAATGTGTCACAGTGGGACACTTGAACATAATGGAGCCAACATTAATGTTATTAGTAACACAGGTGCTTTTCCTACTAAGACAAGTCAAAAGTCGAAAATGGCCTCTGGAGACACCTGTGTGTTCTCATTTGGATTAAACAAGTGCAGATGCTCAACTTCTCAAAGTGTGACAAAAAACGACTAATGACAGCTCTGGATCGGCTCAGACTGATAATGAATTCCACAATACAACAGCAGCTCACTGTTATTTAATCTAAAGTAGATAGTTGATATTTAATTATCAGAATTGAAGCTTTTCCATACCATTAACTTTCCTCACAGACCGTATAGTGTAGCTTTCGTCAGAAAAAGAAAGCATTGTCTGTTTATTTTACGAGATGTGCAGTTTCTCATTCAGATTAACCTCACGTTCATCGTTTTATTCCTGCCTAGTTAAAAGTTCCTTTCCCAGAACGTGACTTGACAGCAGTTAGGAAGAGTAGAGAGCAGACAGCAGGCGGAGCTTTCTGTCAGATTTGTGAAGGTACCAACATAAGGAAAGTACACTGGAGGAAAAGGAGCTTGGGCTGTTCCTATACTCTAGTTCTGAATGTGAAACACAGAATCTCGATGTTACCAGTGGATTTCCACAGAAGACTGATTGTCATCAGCGTTGGGTATCGTTATGTTTTTTCCTATACCAATGCCAAAACGATACTTTTTATATGGTACCGGTGCAAAAATGATGCCTGAACTGATACTTTTACCAAAACAAAGCACAAAATAATGGTCAACGATGTGAAATCATGGCTTTTTTTATTTTTTATTATAAAGGCCAATTTGAACTTGACATTAAATATAGTTGCTATTAAAAGTATGCTTAGATATATTAATGTGAAATAATATAAAATACTGTTTGCAAATTCACGTAACACATTCGCACAATCAACAACAATAATTATATACCAATAGTTACAGTGATAATAACAGCAAAATACATTTGAGTTGTGATCAGTTTTTGTCCACCTAACTCAGATGAGACTCGGCAGCCAGACATTTCTCTACTATCTGTTCAGGAGTGATTATTGTGAGGAAAGCTGGTTCACCTTAACAGTCCACCTTAAGGGAGCCTGGTCAGTTTCTAATGTGAGGCTAACGCGGCTTGCTAACTTCGGGGCTAACCTCCTGACTGTAATCAGCAGGTGGCAAGAATGACATGGGAACTTTGCTTGGGTCATGACGACTTGTAGCATTTATGTACTGAAAAATATCTCAAACTGTTAACACTACTCTGTTGTTTTTAACTTTATACAGTCTGTGCCGGTTGCTGCAGCCTCTCTGTCACTATCACCAATGCACACTAGCAGGCACATGCTCTCTCTCATTCTCTCGTCATCATACTCGTGCGTTTACAGTCTGACACAGAAATGAGGCAGCAAAATCAGAGTCATGATTTTGTTCAGTAGGTACTGCACATAAATGCACCGGTTTTGGTTTCCAACCCTACTTGATAGTCGGTGTGATCATGAATCAGCAAAAATCCTAGTAAAAGTGACAGTGCAAACTCCTAGAAAGAGGTATGGGAGTCTTTGCATATACGTTTGCAGTGCGTCTGACAGATAATGTGAGATACTAACCAACACACACTGAGTAAACTAAATCTGAGTATCTGGTTCCCCAACAAGAACAGGAAACTTGCTCCACAGAGAAGACACTGCATGAGATTCAGCTTTTTCCCCGAGTTATGCATATCATATTCTTTTTGACAAATGGGGTGCTAATGATCAAAACATAACTCACAGAGGCCGTTAAAGAGCCTGTCAAATTCAGCAGGCAGGTTGATGGGAGGAAGGGGAGATGTCATGTGTCAAAGGAACAGGTAACAATGCTACCACCCGTGAAACAAGGAGAAGATGTCAGTGAATAATGTAGATAGGAGTTTTATATGAGAGTGGTTTGACATGCTCATTTGACTCATCACTGAAGAGCTTGTAAAGCTGTGTGTGTGTGTGTGTGTGCGTGCGTGTGCGTGCGCGCGTGTGTGTGTGGGTGGGTGTGCGTGTAGGTGGGTGGTTGGGTGTGCTTATGTATTGTTATGTGTGTTTTTTAAAGCCTCCAAACAGCTATTTTTCTTTTCTTGTTTTAACTTTATCTGAAAGAGCCAATGCTTCTCAATTGAGCTCCTCTGACTTAAACTTGAAATGCATGGTGGTCTGTCTAAAAACAAGGCTTTTGAAATACAACTTTTTCACTTGACAGCTCCAGCAAAGAAAGAATAGGAAGTGAATTGAAGAGGAAAAACAGTGCACAAACAAAGAAGAGCGCAAAAAGAAAAAACAGGGAGGGAAGTAGCAATGATTCTAAGGTATAAGCAGAAATTGTAAAGTAGCCAAAGCCAGAGAGACAGGAAAGGTAAGCAGAGAATCAAGCTGTCAGCTGGTGGCAGCCACTTCTGATTCAGCCCATCGTAATCAGTTCTATTGTGAATAACTGAATACGGAATCACTTGAGGTTCATATTCCTCTGAGACTGAGACAGTCGTCTGCGTGAGTTTTTCATAATCACTGAAGGAGTAATGCTTTCAATTATCTGTGAGTGAGTACAGAAGCTATCCATCAGTGGCCCTTGTTGTTTTTCATCTGCACTAATTGGCATTTCCAGTGGCAGTTGGTTTGAAGTGATCCTGTCTCCATATGCAACCTGAGGTGCAAAACTTTTGCTATTCTCTATTTCTTTATGTTCTCTCTTCTCTTCTTTTTATCCTGTTCATCTCCCACCTACTCTGCAGATGTTGCCATGCTTTCTGTATTGCTCATAGTTAAAATATTTCAGCTCTGGAAAGATGGTCTTTCCATAAAACTGAGCTGTGTATGCAGTAGAGAGACGCAAATACTTTTGAAAATGGGGCTACAAGACCAAAAAAAAAAAAAACAGAGGAAAAGGGCTGTGGCATTCGCTTTTGCTCATGAGATAAAAAACCTACAATTACAACATTGCATTATGCCGTAGAACAATAAATGCTCCCACTGGTGGGTAACGTAATGCGTGCGTGTCCATTATGAAACACAAAACAAAATGACGGCTTGCTGATAACAAACGACCTCGTAATACAGTTGATCAGTATGCTAAAATACGTTTCTAAAAACATTTGAGGTGAGAAGTAAGAAACACAGTGGTTTACATTTGATCAGCATTGCTTAATTTTGAAGCTTGATTGCAATTTCTTTCTTTCAAATGTTTTCTTTCATTGACGATATGAAATAAAACAGAAAATGTACTGACATTTTTTTTTCTTCCCACCAAACAACGTTTACCTGTATCACAACACATCCATCCCATCAAAACACAACTCAAAACACAGATACCCACAGCCAACCACATAACGCTTGATCTCAATTTGAGAGAGAAAAAGAGAGGGGTGTCTTTCTCCAGACTTACAAAAATGTGGACGTGCAACCTGCAGTTTGAGCAGCAGCCCCAGAGCCAGTAAAAATTGTTGTCAAATAAGCAGGGATATCTGGGTACTGGCAAGATGGAGGGAAATCTAACACAGTTAATTTACACATATCAGTGTTTCCCATACATATACGCTTCCTGGGCACCCCTCCATTGCTGGAATATGATTAATATGCATGTATTTTGTGTTATTTATGTTATTTTCTGTTTATTTATTTTTTCAGTTTATGCGCTAATGGTAAGTCGTGCTATTTTATTTTTTTTAATGATTATAGAGTTGTAAGCCTATTATTTGCACACTATCCCCTCTGTTACTCATTTATGCATAAAAACATTTTGTTATGTAGGTTAGTAATAACTTAGTGCAACCTTGTCCTTGCGTTTCACACTCAGTCACGCCATGTCTGATCCTTATGTTGTTTCAGCTGCACACACATCTGTTGTCAGCCAGCTGCGAGATGTGGGATGTCAGTGATGTCCACACGCTCATCCACAATCACACTGAACAGCTGTGCATTTGACAGTGCAACAGTTTGCTGGAAATGTACATTTTCCGCCATGTCAGTAATGTGCCTCTCAACAGTTCTTGGTCACAGAGGACTTTACCTGGCAATCCATCAAACAAAACCTCTGTTGAGGACAGCTTACTCTATGTATTTACATCTTTAAATTACTTCCCACATTTAACAATACACTGGGAAATGTTATGGCTGCTCCCCGTAACCTGAGTTTTGTAGGTACAGTGTTTTAAACATGCTGCTTTGCTTTTGTTTTTTGACATTGTCCTCTTCATTTACTCAGCTTTGTCAGACTCATCTTTAAATTTTCTCATGCTTGCTTTAAAAAATTATGATTTTTGCTTTATGTTCAACTAATTTAAGTTTCACAACAATATGACTTGTCTCCTGTTGCAACAAGCCCAAATTGATTTAATCTGTTCAATCACTAGTTTAGCAGCCTGTACTTATGGAACCACACTAATGTAATATTATATTTAAGTCGTGACATTTTTAAATATTTCACTGTAGTATTTAATTTCTCAAATTCCACTGAAAATGGCTTTAAATGCACACACTGGTCCACTTGTCATAGTTCTGATCTAGATGTCTCTTGTGTCTCTCTGTTTCCCATTGTCACTTCTTGATGAGGTCAAGGACCTACATCATATCTTAGAAATTCACTATGATGTAGTTCCCTTGCATTAGGCCAGCGTCTAGGCCAGAGTTCCGCTATCAGACATTTTTTTGTCTGTCAGGGATGACAGTGTACTCTGACACACAACAAATGACCCTTTTAGTTTGTTCAAATTCTTATACAGTACTGGATATAAGACTTATAATCAGGCTGCACGTTCTCGTTCAAAATAGCTTTGAGATAAATTGATTTATTTTGGATTAACACTGTGTCAGTCTATTACCTTAGCAAATCAGCATTGTAAGACGTTTACTCTACTCTTTATTTTTTGTTGTTCATCCTAATGAGGAAAAGCAAGGGAGAAGCTGCAGCCTTCAAAATGAACATCTCATGGCTGGAATCTCAGTTTCCTAGTTTCACGCCCTCACTCCCTCCACATATCTTTATTCCATTATTTATGGTTGACAAGATTTGCCAAGGAAAGTGTTGCCCCACTTTTCCCTTTACCCCCCTCTTAAAATATGGTGAAATAAAGCTGAAACCAATCCGGCTTAAGGCCCTCTCTGTGTGTCCTCGCAGCCCCTTTCCATTGCTGTAGTCTTAATGAGCTGGAAATGAGCTCAGGCCTCTGTGTGCGATACAGATTGCAGTTGCAAAAGCGGGTTATCCTTTCCCAGGAATAGGCCTGGGATGACACGACACAACACCTTGTTGTTGTTCCCAAATCCGCAGGTGAACAATGGAACCACTGTGCACTGGCATCAGCTGAACCAGGGCTGCCAGCCTTGTCTCCTCTGCACACTTTGTTTTCTGCTGACGAGGGACAAGCCAAGGTGCAAAAGTAGAGCAAACAGCTAAATATAACGAAAAACGTTTGCTGCCGATGATCAGCAGAGTGCCCCTCTGTGAATACCTTAACACTATGCCTGGCTATGTGGGTGCCTGTTTGCATTTTTTCTTGAAATAATACAAACCTGAATGCGGTTGCATAATCTTATACCTTGTGTGCTTTGATGCGACGCAGAGCTTTGTTTAGCTGTGTGTAGTTGTATGCCTGTATATTGTTTGGGTGTATTACAAGTCTATAGCTTTGGGGTTTGTGAGTTTTTCTCTGGGAGATATGTGTTCAGTCTTTCCATTAACTATTGAAAACAACATCTGCTTTGGAGAATTCCTTGTCAAGCTCTGGATCCTGAAGCTGAAAAAGGCTTGAAGAACCATTTAATATGGGCTCCTGCTGCCACTGAACAGACATAATGCATAACTTTTAGCATTGGGAATTTCACAAAATGACATACTGATGGCCAAGAGGTTTTCTTGACATGTTTTTGGGTGCCGGGAGATTTTTCACACAAAAGTTTGAACCGACATATTCCTGTAACTCCAGCAAAAGTTTTCTTGTCCCTAGTAGCAAACTAAGACAAAACGTGTGGTTGGATTCAATTTGCACATTAGCTGATAGTCTTCAAGGGAGAGCTTAGATATGGATTTCTAGGGAGGGTTCTTGGAACATGATTTCAGCTTTGTAATTAAAATTTCATCAAGTAATGAAGTGGACCAGAGGCTAAATGAGCATAAAGGTTAATCATCTGTTCAATAGCTAGAAGGTCAGACTTTGTGTACTTTGGATTATGTGAGATATTATGTGTGTGCAGGCTGCTAATATCAGCTGTGCGCTGACATGAAACTAATGGACATGTTAAGTGTGAGCTCTGACAAGCATTGTCAATTAAAGGTTAATTGTTAATTATCACAGTGCGTGTAAGAAACACCAATAGCACAGCAGGAAGGAAACAAAAATTGTTTATGACCTTGAGACAGCTTGAATAGTGAGCTTGGTAAGACACTGAGAGGGAGAGAAAAATAGAAAGTGCCTGCACTATGTAATCTATGTTTGTGCATGTCTTTCTGTGTGTATTCAGCAGAGAAAGAGTCTAATTTTTTCTGCATGCTGATTACCAAGCGGCCTTTGTGCCTGCGTTCAAACTAACTGTAGGGTAAATGATTGCAGGTGAATTTGTCGGCCCTGAGAGTCTCATTTGGAAACATTGCTGCAATCACCTAATGGTCCATATCCGTCACCTGCATTAATGAATCTCTCTCCTTTACTCTTACTGTTCCTCTTCTTGCTCTCCCCAGCCCCCTTCAAAACTTGCATATCTTCAGTTGAAAGTGTGTTAATCCCTCTCCCACATTTCTCTCATCTCCTTACACTGATTCCTTCACTTCCCCTCATTTTCTGCACCTCATTCTCTCATTCTGCTTCTCTTTCTCTCACACGCTCTTCTTTTCTGCAGGCCTTCAGTGTGCTCTTCCATGCATGAACAAAGACAATCTCAGTGTATTTATTTAAGTACATGTTGATTCAGGTTGAAAATGAACAACTACAGAAGTTATTAAGTGGTCCAAATCTTGCCAGTGTGGCGGAAAATGAAATTTCCAACGATAGTTCATAGTGGATTGAATCTGTGTTCTGAAAATGTTTTTTCCTAAAGTGATACTCCATTTCAGTGGCTATGCACATAAAACCAAATCTACCAAAGAGTGCTCTGACTAAAACCTACAGAAAGTATGTGAATGTGCACCACATAATCACACATTTAAAAACAACCTACTACTGTAAGGCTTAGCTTATGAATTTTTGGCTGGACCGCAGCTTGCGATCACAGTGCTACACAGGGGTAGATTATGAAACATGGTCACAGGGTTTTCCGTGAGTGAGTGAATGAGTGAGTGATAGAGTTGGCACCATTGGTCAGTGTGACAGGGGATGTGATGTGTAGCTATTTCCCTTTTGGCTGTTGTTCTTTCAAATTAAAAAGGCGCGGACACGGTGGACACGCTGACAGACGCTGACAGAGATGACAGTCTGTATTACTGTAAAGCTATTCCTCATTCTCTGTAACCTGTGTAACGTAGTAGCATGGTGTAAAAATTGCAAGCTAGACAGCTAACAAGCCATCCGTGGTTGTTATTTCAGTTTTGGACAGAAGAGAGAGAGAGGATCACCTCATCAGTTTGTTTGAGGAACAGCTAAGTAATTAGCTGATGTGTGTCACATTGTATGAACAGGTGGTGCTGCCTTTATAAAGAGAAGAAGAAAATCAGACACTGAGACTGAAGTGACTCTCTCGTGCCTGGCGTGTGACACACGCTTTCATCGTCAGTCTCACACTCTTATGACACCAAAGCAAATCTCATGCCAAAACACTGCAACAGCAGAAGTGTTGAACAATCATTTAATGCAGTTAACAACTTTGACTGTAGAATACAGCTGAGTATTTGGCAACCGCAGATTATCATTATCATTATCATTATCATTATCAATATTGGGGGTCAAACAGATGATGGTTCGACAGCAGCATGGTGAGACAGACAGACAAACTGAATGGAGCTTCTCCTCACAGCACCAAACTGTCTGAATGAACAAACAGCCAAATATTCAGTGGTGGAAAGTGTCATCTTTAGACTTCTACAGACTATTTTGTTTTAGTTTAGGGTTTAGTCAGCATTGCTCCGTGTCTCATCCAGCTGCTTGCGCTAAGCTCTCATTATTATTACCAGATGTAGATGTATTGATTTGGGGGCCTGGGGCCGAAGGTACATTGCCTTATTTTCAACCTCTCTTAATTTAATACGAAATGTCCCTTAATTATGTCTTCAGTTTACTTAATACTTTACTTAAAAAAATCCCTGAAGAAAAAAAGTTGGGAACCACTGTACACCACTGTTTTAACCTAGTCATGTTCTTTGTCTTCAGATAAAACAAACACAATGGACACATTGAGTAGCATTGTTCGTTAGATCTGTATTTCAATCATGGCAAATAAAATAGGACAACAAAAATAAAACATAAGTAAGAAAAAAACAACATTCAGTAAACCAACATAAGTATTTCATGCCCGAAAAGGAGTAGGAGGAAGTGAATACTTTGTAGGTAATACTTTGGTATTAGTCCTCACTAAGTGATCTTTTAAACATTCCTCTCAAATCATGTGAATTTTCCTTCATTTGAAACACCTTTTGGATATTATTAGGAAGTAGAAGATTTTTAGCTCTGTACATGATTTAAACTGTTTTGAAATCAACCATATCTTTGTATTTTATGTGCTTTTATTTGATAAAGACTGGGTTTGTTGGTTCTCTGTAAGAGGTTTTGTTTCCAATTCTTATGGCTCCATTTTGAAAGATAAAGGTTGGATTTGTGCTTATTTTATATGTAATGTAAATATATATATAGCATAAAATATATGCTGCAACATCACATGTTGTAAAGCCTCTTCATATGGACTGCTACTCCTCCCATGCATGTGTAACTGTCCTGATTGAGTGGTTCATTGATTAGTTGGCTGGACCTGTGAGAATGCTGACTTGCCAGCGGGGCTTTAATGTTGAGTAAATGAGAGGATTTTTTTTTTTTTTTTGCTGGATCTCAGACAAAAAGCAGGACTGCTTGCATTAGCTGGAATCTTTAACTGGCATATTCAAAACCTAATTATAGCTTTTTAATTTAGCTCATAAATTTGAATCTTTTGAATTCACTTGAAACATAAGACAAGTGAACTGACACATTGGGTCTACTGCTTTAATGTGTGATACAGATTGTGAGCTCTTCTGCTGGGTAACCACCTCATTTCTTCCACAATAATCGACAGATTTATCTCAGCATTCTGAAAGCTCTTCACCACTGATTTGGAAACAGTACCTGGATAAATGCACCCAAACAGCTTTGTAAGGTAGATACCAGTTGTCCTAACATGCTCACTGTGTGGGGTCATTATTGATTTAGACTAATCCCACCCCATGTACAGGATTATCTTTGTCTGGGACTGTACAAACCTCTTCTTACCAAAGACAATAATATATCAGAGAGCCCAGCTGAATTCAGTCAGACCAGCAGCTAACACTGAGCTGTGCTAATCCAGCCAATGACAGGATTTGTCAGAGCAGGTTGTCATGGTGACACATGATATTCTGGGATGGAAGGGAAAGCTTTTGTTGAATGATCAACTGTGCAAAGATAATGATTTGAGGCATTTATTCTACTCTGTCCAGAATGCGACAAATTACTTTCAGGGAAATAAAGAACTTTGTATGTTGAAATATACAGTTAAATCGAGCAATGGTTATAGCTTGATTTGGCCATTTAATGGGACCGCTGTACTTTTCCCAGTATACAAGTACTGGGGGAGAACTGATTTAATGATGAAAGTATGTCTATTACATCACATACAACACAAGATAGCAAGCGGCAAATGGGCTGCATGTCAAACAGTGACGTGTATAACTCTACAGCTCTGTACATCTTGTAGGTACTCTATGGTTTATCTGGTACTTTCCTCTTGTTTTGTTGTCTTCCCTTCTTCTTCTTCTTCTTCTCCTTCTCCTTCTCCTTCTCCTTCTCCTTCATCTTCTTCCTCTCCTCCTCCTCCTCCTCCTCCTCCTCCTCCTCCTCCTCCTCCTCCTTCTTCTTCTTCTGTGTTTCCTGGCTGTCTTTTATGAATCTATGCATTTCAACTGCACTAGACAAGACTGCATTATCTAGGTGTGTTAATCTGACTTCAAGAAATCCGGTTTAGTATGATTTCAGTTGGACTAACATGTTTACATGTATTTTAAAGTCCACTTGTAGTCAGTCTAACACAGTATTTTTTGTAACATCATGTAAACATACTGAGTGAGAAAAGTCTCAGATATAAACTGAAGAATGTACTGTTTGTACACACACAGATACAATTCATGTGGTTCAATTCAATTCAATTTTGTTGCACATGCATGTTCACATACAGAAAAAACAGAACAGAAGTACAGGAAGTAACACAGAAAAACCCATTCTAACAGTACACACATTATTTAAGCTTAGAAATTTATATTCAGTTGGTAAGTTTCTCTTTTGCCAGCCAAAGCTACATTATCAACTGTTGTATTTTGTCTCTTATTTGTTCTCAAGTGAAGTAGTCTTCAGGTGCCATCTTTGCTTTTGTGTTTGCATGGAACATTGTGTGGACTGCTCGTATACAATTTGTGTGTAACAACCTGCACACCCCAGTGTTAGTGTACTGTTTCTGTTTTAGCATGGGACTAAGCTCATTTTGTTATATATGGTGGAGGGCTGGGAGCCCGTTGCTTTATTTTCCTGTTTTTGTTGATTGTTGTTTCATGCTAATGCGATAGGCTCAGACCTACTTGCTGCCCACTTCAGTGGCAAAAAACATTAATTGATGTTATGCACCCCCCACCCCCTGCCACACACACACACACACACACGCGCACACACCTCCTTTCTCTCCAGCAGAAGGATGTCGGTAAGCTAATTAGTTGTAGGGTTTTGCTTTCTTTGTGAGTGTGGGTGTGGACATGGGTATATACCACAAATATATAGTAAGTGGGATGCATGTGAAATTATAAGCTCATATGTGCATATGCGTGTCTGGTTGTGTAGCCATGGAGTGCTGAGGGGCACAAAAAAGTGATGTTTTTACTCTGTTGCACTGTTTTTTCCCATTATGTAAATTAAGGCTCTTGTTTGTGTGGGAGTAGATATACTGCACACTGAAGTATATTCTTCACAATAATATCACATTTTGAGTGACTGTCTAATCATTTGAAAGATGGGCCTCAAGTGAATACATCAGCATCCTCTGTTTGTACAAGAAAATAATTAGTAATGTTTGTTTTTGATCTAAGTGAGAAAATTGATCAACTGTCTCCCACTCTGTCATTAAGGTTGGAGATATAACAATGTATGTAATAAAGTACCCCTCATTGCATTTCATTTTCAATGTTTAGGTTATATGAAAAGGCTTGGCAAATGGAAATTTTGTGCTACCAGACATTTGCGGCCCCTCAGTCGAGTGAGATTGTTTAAATTTGAGTTTTTTTGTCTGTGCAGTGTATTTCTGGGGACATTTTGGTCCCCAGATTTTCCTGCGGAGTGAGTGCTCTTGACTTTCAAGCGTGCTGACAAAGGTACAAAGGACGAAAGACAGGTGACAACTGCTTATAAATGGTGAATTTACAGTTCACAGAAACTTAATAAAATACAGTTTATGCCTTTTGTTTGATATCTAATGTCAGCAAAACATGTTGTTGCACATTTATTTCCCATTGTTAGCATAGTTAGCTTGTTTAGTATACCTTAAATGCCGCTCTCACGCAGAATGTATTGCAGAGCCCATTCAGAACTTTGTAGGGAAAACAAAACAAATTGTTGAATATCCGTACTGAACAGCCAAATTTCATTCGACTGACATAATTCTGAGGCGAGCACCGCCCTATGGAAATTCCGTTCTCAAATATCAAACACTTTAAGGTTTCTTGAAATATTTATCAGTTACTTTTCCCAAACATTTACATGTATTTAGTTACTATTCAAAATCCACATGAATGCCTTATAAAATTGGCTTAAATTAGATCCACAGCACAGCACTTATTTAAAAGAAAATATATCACTTTTCATTTACTATTGGGCCTGTTTAACTTGAACAGATGACATTGTCTTCACTTGACCTGTGTAACTGACTTTAGCAGTTTAGATAACAGACACTCAGCTGTCATGCTGTTAGTACAGACATATGAACTTACCCCAGAAACATGCCTCATTCATGGACTTACAGCAGTACATCACTGCAGTTAACAGCATTATTACTATGATTGTGACCACCGAGCTTTTCATAATCCAGCACTTGCATCATAAGTTTCTTTAAAAACATTTTTATGTGCTAGTCCATCTCTCCTCTGCCTTGGATTTTCATTGCAGGTTGATGTGAGGTTTGAGGATCTTTACACTGAGCGAGGCCTTTGGGTCTTCCACACACCAGCATGACCACATCCATTTCTCATCTTCATATTTACACACACAAAGACCCAAGGCAGAGACATATTGAATGCCCTTTTCTTTGCTCTCCCAAGATTACCTGTCAGGCTTGTCATGGTTGGCTGATGTGGACATTGTTTCAATTCTCTCTTTGAATGTGGTGTGTGTGTGTGTGTGTGTGTGTGTGTGTGTGTGTGTGTGCGCGTGCGCTGCAGCAATCATTGTGAGGTGACATTCTTTATCTACATCTTCAGTCAAGTACCTTGGAGCTCCCTTGGTTACAGACCATGAATAGAACGTACTACAATGGGTCCTTGCCTGGTAACATTGCATTGCAACAGAGATCTCTTGAGACTGTTGGGCTGGTATTTTACAGATGTTTATCCCCGAAACCAGATTATATCTTTCTCATGCTTGAATGCACATGGAACTACAGATGAGGGTTAAATATTCAGCATAAAAAAAATATGTGATGGCTTTAGTAACATACTGATTTCAGTCTCTTGTAGCATTTTATTACCAGATGGAATGTTTTTTTTACCTGAAATGTGTTAGACAAGATTTAAGATTACATTTCTTTTTTAATTCTGCGGAAAATCTGCAAAGGTGTCTTTGGAACTCTGCAAGCACAGGTTTTTTCGTGGGCCTGTTTATTACTCAAGCCAAAGCACACTAGCCAAGTGGGAGTAAGACAGAGACACTTGACATTGCCCCCTCTGTGTCACATTTCCTATTGAATGAATATGATGATAAAACAAAGTATAGGATGAGAAGCAACAGTACTGGCACATTTATTTGGAGAGAAGATATCTTTTCTCTTTTCTGTCTGAGAAGGAATTCTGAAAAAAAAGATCAAGATATTTAGTTGATCATCCTTCCAAACTATTGTCTGGATAGCCACAATATAATAAACCCCCCATTTTTTAGAGCCTCAATACAAATGCGGATGCAGTGGCCGCTTTGTAGATTGGAGCGAGAGCCCATGGCACTGGCTTGCCTTAACAATCCAATTTACTTCTGTGGAAGAAGGCCAAAATATATCATTGCCACTTATTGCCTGTTCTGTATGTATCTTTTCCTGGATTCTCCCAGCTCTTCCCCTTAATGAACAATTTATCTGCAAGGTAGCAGTTTCAGGCTTTGTTGATGCCATGCTATTATTTCATAAGAAAAAAAATCAATCCAAATTACATTCTTCTTTGCAGGCATCACTGCAACGATCCTTCATTTACTTATTAGGTATTATACTCTTAGTTGGCATGTAGCACCAATGACAGGAGGCCAGGAGAATATCAGCCTTAATCACATTATCTTTCAAAACAATAGTCCTGGCCTAAAAGTGATGTTCACTATGTCCAAACATGGGAATAAATGAAGGTACAAAATGCCATTATTTCACTGACCCTATTATGTTTGTGGCGCCTGGATAGCTTTGTTGAATAAATGATTTAAAGACTGACTACACCAAACAAACATTTATTTAGTTGCCAACTTCTGTTTATTGCTAATCGCAGACAAAAGAAAATGGCAGCATTGCTTTATTAAAGCCACCTAATATTTGAATGAAATATGCAGACACAAGTATTTTGAGATTCTTTGGTTTTCACAAGAATAATTGCACAAAGACACATTATTTAGTGTTCAATTATGTGACCAACTATTGTGAGTTGTGTAGTGAGTCATAGCCTATAGTTCTAGTATTCTGTGGTATTTTCTATGAATGATTAATTTTTGAGTGTTGACTTGAAGAAATGTGGCTTTGAATAATGGACTAAAAGAAAATCTATGTTGCTTGACATCACCCACTGGTTTATAGATTTCTGTTTTGAAGTCTTGAGTTTTGTATTACCATCTTAGTTTTTTGAAGCCAGAAGTGACCATATTTGTGTGAGAAGCTGCCGCTGTGGAGGAGCAAGGTGTGGATCCGACTGGAAGCCGAGGACACTATTTGCAGACAACCTGTCACTTAAGTCCCCTGACCTTGAATATGCACAACTTTGGGCCTTAAATGGATGAGTTATAAAAAATATATACTTCCCGTACAGCTGTCATGCATGTTGAAACTAGCTGTAGAGACCAAAACCATTTTTTGTACCAAGCTGTAAACATATTCTGCAGTAAATTTGGGTATCATAACAAGGGGGTCTATAGGGATTCATATTGTTTTGGAGCCAGTCTCAAGCAGCTGTTTGATAAACTGTAGTTTTTGGCACTTCTACATTGGCTTTATTTTTCGGTCTCAGAAGTTGCTGCTTGCTCTGAACAGCAGTAAGGAAACCTCTGGTTTTAAGCTAATTTAGCCTGACCTTTTGTTGATGATGTTTAAGCTTTCAAACACCAACAGAGAGAGGCCATTGTGTATAAACAGGAGATTTTTGTCCTCTTCTTTGGCAGCAAACAGTGTTACAATGTCTTGAGCTTTTCTAGAAAGCATGAATTGCTCACTGTACTTGGAGAGATTTCCCACATTCAATCAGAGATATTTTTTTCATATGAGAGACCCTAGCCACAGCACAGGTATCCACATAGTAGCTTTCTGTTTTAACGGGGCAAGCCCAACATATCATTGTCTCTTTGCCGTGGGTGACTGCAGACCATAGATGTACCCCCCTGATCAGTGATCAGTGATCAGTGAAAAAATGTCTTCATCTGCTGCTCTGTTCCTTGCCATCTTTAATGCAAAAGTGTTGTTACGTGCTTGCAAGACACTTGCGTTTCGACTCGCATGTTCTTTTTTTCACCCAGAAGTGAACCTGGAAATTAAGACAAAAATATCACCCACAAATCATGTTTTTTGCAAGTCATTCTGCACAAACTCTTTAATATCAGTTCAATAAAACACTGCCATTTGCACCATGTACATTTAGTTCTTGTGACGTTTTTGTCTTCTAAAATGAGAAAACTTTATTTCATTAGTTTTTTGTGATCATTCACAATAAAAGCCATTTTGACAACAAAATAGCTGCAGTGGTTGTTTTCCTGTCAATTCAGTTGAAAATGCCACTGCCTGTTATAAAAAAGGCCCACTGAAACAGGCTGTAAGTAATTGTGAAAAAAAGGCCACTATGAAAAGTGTACACTCAAACAAACTGTTTGGAAACTTTGTTACTTACTTTGAAGTATTTAAGAAAACAGCAACACAAAATAAAATTAAAAAAAACCCATCAAGACCTCTAAGTAAGCATGACAAGATGGGTTTAATATGGTAGTGACTATAAAAAGCTTGGATGGATATTGGTTTTATTCATGTCTGTAAGAATCCTCAACAGCCATTTTTACCCACTTAAGAGTTAGATAGATTGCTTCTATTAAATGTCATGAATAAGTAACTGGAATCTTTGCTCCCGTGATGGGGAAATTATGAAGAAATTGAATTTATACACGCATACACACACACAGTGGCACACATGAAAACACACACACTTTTTTAATTGAGTCTATTATGTTTCTGAATCATCCAACTCCTCCTAGGCCATGACAGGCCAGCTAATAATATAATGTGATCGGTCTCTTCTCTCTGTCCGACACCCCCAGGCCTGTGAAGACAGGAATGAGGTAATAATTACAATGACTTTAGTGTGCTCACTTCAGACATTATTGTGGCATCCCTCAAACCCCTAACAGCCGTTCTGAGGGCTGGATGCAAGTACCAGCCAGCATCCACTCCGTTAACATCCAGAAATAGGTTCCTAATGCCACCTTTGGACAATATGAGAATTTCTAAGACTTGCCCAAACATGGCTAACTATGGTCATTACACTACCCCCTTCAGTTGGTGTCTGTGCTGAGATGAAGCGAGGCAAGGAAATAATGGCTGATAAAGGTTTTACAAATAGAATGAAACATTTTCACAGCAAACTTGAGCCATTGGCAGGAGCCAAGAGGGCTATATTACAACGCCAAACTTTAATAAAGTGCTCACATCTCACAGATGTCCTTTTCTTCCTCCATCTCTAAATAAAGTCACTTCCACCCCCTGTGCGAATCATTTTAGGGACGCTTTCACACTCACTGATCCATATCGTGCTGAAACAGTCTTCAGAGAAATGATGCGAAAGGAACACAAAATGCCAGCAAGCGGCCGGTGCAGCTCACCAAAGTGGCTGAGTCAATAATACACTAAGCTGCTACATGTGAAGTGAAGCAATTAGAAAACCATGTTTCTTTTACTAAGTTGTCCCTTGTATAATTTTGCAGATTTATTTTGCATTATATCACATTAGATTATATTTATATGATAATTATCTAATTTACTAATCTTTATATTTATACCGACAAACAGGAGTCCTTCCGTCTCACTCTCGTGAACCCCTTATTAAGAATACCTTGAAGGACTTTCCTCAAATTTAGCAGAAATGTCCACTAGGATTCAACGATAAACTGATAAGATGTTGGTGGTAAAAGGTCACTTTGACTTTGCGTCTGTCTCGTTTTCATGAACATGATATCGTAAGTACACCTTAAGGGATTTTCCTCATATTCAGCACAATTGTCCTCTTGGACTCAACGATGAACTGAATAGGTTTTGGTTAAAGGTCACTGTGACCTAACAATAAATAACTCATAATTCATATGCTAATTATGACAATTTTTCACATAAATGTCTAATAGAATAAAATGAAATTATGGCATTTTACATCCAAAAGGTCGAAGGTCAACCTCACTGCAACTTCATAATGTTCTCTGAAAACATTTTTCTGGCCATTACTTGACGTAATAACCCATTTGGTGGGTTACTAAATTGGTGGCACTAATCTTGGGTGTCTGTCTTCTGGATAATTGTGGTCAAGGACAGCATGGGAGGATTTGACTTACGCTATAGCAGGTTTTCCCCAAGCAATATTAATAAAACCTACATAGGCTAGCAGCTAACAGATTCGATGATTTTATAACAGCACTCTATGATTTCCTTTAACCACTCTAAATTCTGATCTGTCTTAATGTAAAACTCAGGCAACCAATCATTTCTCTGCATCTCTGCAGCCTATAAGCTCAGTGTTTGAAACATTCAAACAAGAATGATAAAATCAGATTGATAATACTTAGACCAAAGATAGGGAGCATACTTCTCTTGTCATTTGAGTCTTACCAGAGGAAATAGAAGGTTTTACATCATTTTGGTCCACAGAGTAGCATTGTGTGTGTGTGTGTGTGTGTGTGTGTGTGTGTGTGTGTGTGTGTGTGTGTGTGTGTGCGTGCGTGCGTGCGTGCGTGCGTGCGTGCGTGCGTGCGTGCGTGCGTGCGTGCGTGCGTGCGTGCGTGCGTGCGCATGGACATTGTGTTCAGGCCTTGCTACGCAGAAATTGTTCCTGGTGCCCAGAGTTCATGTTTACCTGCAGGGTGAAGGTAGACTTAAAGTTTACCTTAAAGTTTAAGTTTGCTTCATTGCGATGGATTGGGTGAATTGCTTATCCTGCTTTGGCTTGAAAAAGGAATACATTTATTGTAAAGGTCATTTACTACCAGCATAGCTATTGAATTTTACTGAACCTTGCCCTTTTCCTTTCCACTCCCACAACATAACAAAACAAAACACACACACATACACAGTCCTTAAAGTGAAAAATATAGACACACTTTTTCCAATGTGGTCACATCTGGAACTTAGGTCTGCACTGAAGTCTACAGCAAAAATGTCAGTTTTACCGGAGGAACAACATTAGCCAGGCCCTTCTGCTGATGAAAATAGAAGCAGACTGCATTAGATGGGAAGAGGGCAGGTAGAATTGAAGGTGTAAACTCTGACAAGCACAAAATGGGAAATAGGGGACAACATTTCAGGCAGAAAGTGGCTGGAGGTGCTGATTATGCAGGAGAGAGGAGCTTTACGTTTCTATCACTGCATCAGGGTTAGACATTAAAGGACTAAAGGGAATGCAAAGAATGACTGTGTTTCTTCATGACTGCGCTTCCTGTCTAACCCTGTCTGTCATCGCTTTCTGCGCTACATTGTGTGTCTGACTCATGGCTTGTCCTGTCACAGTACGTCTTAGTGTACGTCTCAGCAAATGCTCATAAATATGTTAAAAATGTTAACTATGAGTGAAACAAAAAAGAAACAGGACACACACACACACACATCTTAGATTTGCTACCAACTCAACTCCTTATACGGATGTGTGAAGGGGATAACCTCTGCTCTGTCGGTTAACCTTCGTTCCAGAGCTTATCTGCTCTTAATGAACACAGCTTCCCGTTAAATCCTAACAAATGGACACGAGGTCACCTAACAAGCACAGAGCCACATCTATTACTGGCTACACATACTCACATAGCTAATGCTAATGGGAAAGAGGCTTTAATGAGGATCGTCTTGACGTCTTACAAAATGTTTTGCTGAAACTACTGCCTGGTGCAGAATTCATAACAAGGCTCACGTTTAACCTGCTCTCTCTCTCTTTCTGTTCCTGCCGATTATATTTATGATAAATACAATGCGCTTCTTCATGCTACACCTTTTCCCACATTCTCTCCTCTGCTTATTATAATGAGTTGCATGCCTGCTTGAGTAACGTTAAATGGCCCATGCTGAGGTAACAGGTTCAATTACTGCATGAGGAGCCCAAACTGAATACTAAAAAGAAAGCTTATTCACAAGCTCAGTGAGAAATACTTGGCAAGAAAGAAATCGATGTATGTCATTTATAGCTAGACGGGAGACCCTATCTGCTATATGCAGCATTTTCAAATGAACCAATTTACCTGAATGCTTGAAACTGAAGTCAAACCTGCATAACGAACCATTTTCAAACTGTGCGCCTCTACACAGTGCTTTGACCCGCACAATTATTCAAGGTGGAATGGATTCAAATAGCTGTCTGAGGAAAGTGGCACAGGCTTTAAGTAGAGGGGGGCAATCATAGGCACAGAATGAGAAACCCAAGTAGGGCAGCAGCTGGCTGCAAAGAGAAGAGGATCCAAGCGGAATAAAGAGATCTTGCTCAGGGCCCGAGGGTGAGAGCACAGCCACTGTCCTGGAACAGAGGGGCACTATCAGGACACTAGCACACTGACTTCTGCTTTCATTACTGCATGGGTGGAAAGAGGGGTCGGTGCACATGGACACTCAGACACCTATGGGACGATTAACAGCGCCCTTCACTCTGCCTTTAATGTTACTGTCTCCACTGGCTCGCCCTCACTGTATCCCAGGTGTATTTTTTCCCCTCAAGGCCCAAAATCAGCTGGAACTTCCACGTGTCAAACCAATGTAAAGAATAGGCACCAATTAGGCAGCAGTTTCTCAATATTTTTGATTTTATTTCCCAAAATGTAAACAACACATGGGCTTAGTACACAACGAAACATAATGTATTAACTAACTGCAGTTAGTTAAAACTCAGTGAGTAAATAGCACTGCAAGGAAAGAAATGCATGTAATTGCTTCAAGTCCAGTGACCCTGCAAAAGCACCGTATGTTAAAGAATGGAGCAATGAAATTCTTGCTGTACTGGAAAAAATGCAGGTTAGTGTGATAAATTAGTCCCTTGACAAAGTCTGAAGGTCTGTATTTCAAAACAAAATATGTTTTTTTACAAACTCGACATGTTCACAAGTCACTTATGGTCCATTCACAATAGACATGCGACCCACTTTTGGAACGTGACCCAGTGGTTGGGAACCACTGGAATATTGTTCGAGCATTGTTTGTTTTTAACATTTGGGAAAAAGTTGCTTACTTATTCTGAGCTTCCCATTGGGCTGTCCTCATCTTGTGTCAGTTTAACAATACAAAATTTGTAGGCTACACTTCCTTCAGCAAGAGTACTGGGTTCCAGCACATTTGGATTTCTGCTTAAGAGGTAGAAAATATAGGATCAGATTTTCCGACAAAATCTCCCCTTGTCAGTGAATTGGTAAAAGTGCACACTAAGTTCCCCAGGCTTGCTGATTTAGGTTTTAATTAAAGTTTGCAGTCAAGATTGGTACTGCACAGATAGCACTGGCTCATATTGTACATGTCCAAAAATGATAAACTCTGTATTGACTGTGATCTTATGCAATAAATATAGCCCTCATAAATTACCCTCAGTGGACAGTAACGATGATCGGCCATTACTTAAGCTTCACAATTGCCAGATCAGTGGTGTCTTGGCATCAAATTCCTGATGTTATAATTGTGTGAATTCTCTGTAGTGTATGAGCTGATGTCCTCTTATTAAAACGAGAGAGATGTGGTGTGTCTACTGCCAATAGCACCGTCTTTTATTCAGCAGCATCCAGCATCAATTCCTGGAACCTATTCAGAATCGGGACTGATTTTCTCTGTTGAAACCATAAAATATGATTTCCCATATCTATATTTTCTCTCTGACACTGGTCGCTGCAGAACATGATTGAGTATTTAAGGAGCCTGGGGATAAACAACAGGCTTCACAAAGACATCAAAAATATGCATTTCTGCAGAGCTCTGACTGATAGGATGCACCAGGGGATGATTTGTCATGGATCCCAAGATTACGACTGGGTGCCAAAAGATTTTGTAATGTAAATGTAAAATACTAACAATGACACTGGATGAATATTTTTACAATGTACAGTACATCTACAGTATATATTTATGTTTTGTTCCATGAAGGCCAACACAAGACCTCCATCTCAACACTGCATAAATGTGAAAATGTTAATTTTTGGGTAAAATTTTTTTCTTGAGGATGTTGGGCTAAGAATTCTCAGCAATTTCTTTGGTCTTTTGTAGAATAGTACTTCATAGATAGTAAAAACCCTTTCTTTTCTAATAATTTCCTCCCTAAAGACTTTCTCTGAATCCTTTTCATCCTCCCCAAGGTTTGGCTATAGACTCAATTATTGTGCACCCACCATGGCCTGGTCTCTGTCTTTCTCTGACTCAGACAATATGTCCTCCTACATGCACAGTCACTCATGACATCCACAATGTGGCTTTGTCAAAGGAGTGCTGGCACCAGCTTGAAAAAGTTAAACGTAACATGTTGAGGAGAAAAAGTGACATCTCCTTTGTATGTTGTAGTTTTTTTCTCTATAATACCAAGACAGATTGTTTTTCCTGATCTCTTGATTGTTTGTTTTTTTCTCTTATTTTCTCCGATATTTTATCAAATATCATTTTTTTTTTTTTTTTGGGTTTTGGGCTTTTTGGGATTTTTTGGGATTAGGAATAGGGCAAACTATTTTGATACCAGAGTGTGGATTCAGTTTGTGTAGTCAGTCTTTAGCATTGATATTCTACAAATATTGCAACTCGGTATTAAGTAAGTTATTGTAATTTTTAAACTCTAGACAATGGGAAAAAGTTAAATTATACACTTCTAGAGGCTCTATACCAAAAAGACATATTTCGAAAAACAATGCACATCTCATGTAAGCCAGTATTTCTGACAGTTATTTAAGCAGCATCATATACTGCATAGAAAAGTGGTAAATAAGTAATATATGATAAAGTAAAAACTTTTTTACAGTTCTTTTTAAAAACTTTTTGACCTTTCTCTGAGAAAGGTGCCACAGTTGTCATTGACCGCCACTTTTGGATTTTTTTTTCTTTAGTATTTAAAATGGGTAACTTCAGCCCTTGCTCTCTGTCTCAGACCACACATTCATTCAAATTCAAACAAGAGACAAGAATTAGCTAACTAGCTAGCGTGTATGCACTGCAAGGACACTATTTGTAGTGGAGAAAGTCGTCGGAAGCTCTGGAGACGGAGCTCATAGAAGCGGCTGTAGCAACTCAAATTCAGCCAGTGCCAACCCTGGTAGCAGAGTTCACAGCGGGTTGTGTCTCATCTGTGTAAGCAGTCCATCTTCTCGGACCATCAGCCATATCTGCTTTCTTGCTTTGGCTTTGTTTTTCCTTTTTTTTACCACAATAAAAGCGGTAACTTTTTTCCACCTCTGCATTTGAATTGTATTGATTAAGGTGAAATAAATATATTAACCCATCAAAAAATTATAAAAAGTAAAATTACAATTCTCAAGTAACCCCCCCCCCCCCAGTAAGGGGATCATTTGTTGCATTGCTTTTTCCTGTGTAAAATGCCAACTTAAAGAAGTAATAGCCAAGAGGAAAGAAAACTGGGATTTTTTAACAAAATAGTCCATGCTACCACTATTTACAGTCCTAGTTATGTGTTTCTCAGCGGAAATCACCATCTCTGATGAGTACTTGTTTGTGTGCATGTGTATCAGCTTTACTCTGTGTGTGTGGATGCGCGCGTGTTTATGGTCAGTCTAGTATTAAAAATTGCCCCCCTTTCTGCTTGCAAGATTTTTTTGGTCTTTCTCTACAGCCTGTTTAGTTGTTAATAAAGAGGCACCTAACTTTAAGCTGGCTGTCTATTCAAATCCAAGTGTGTTCATCTTGTGTGTGTTTGTGTCTGTGTACTATACATGTAAATGTGGGTTTAATAAGAGAAAGAATTAGAGAAAAGAAGCCAATCTGATTAATTGACTATATTCTTGCCTAAAAAAACACATTGCAAACATTTATATGCTGTATCCATCTCTTTTTGAGCCTGTGCTTAATGTGTGAGTATTATGGTGACCCTCCTCAAAGCAACAGATAAGGTGAAGGATTATAGAAAGGAGTTTTACTCTTCCTCTGCTGTATCTACTGGTTTGAAGTCACTTAGGAAAATTATTATAACAAACATAACCCAAAACAACCCCTGTTTTTAAATACCAGTTAGAATAATGAACCCTAAGCTTTACATATTTGTTGCACATCTTGTATACAGTATATGAAGCAAACAACAGCAATTCTCATGTTCTCTCCTATCTGTAATTTTATGTGAAATTAAGTCTTTGAATTGTGTTCCAATGTATATTTTTATTATATTTTTATTTAATTGCTTCATTCTGAGTGTAATTATGCAAATCAGCTGATGCAATTTAGTTTAAAGGGGAAACAGCCCCCCCCCTCTGTTTTTCTGTGCTTAAATTAGCATACTTATTGGTGCAACCAAGTCTAGTTGACTTAATTATTGTTCCAACTCTTAATTTCAAGATCTTACAAGATCTTAATTTATACACACAACTTAAAAAGCAAGAAATAATAGCTATATGGCTATCTTTGTAGTACATTTACATATGTTGTGAGCACACACACGCATGCATGCACGCACGCACGCACACACAATGCTACAGGCTCAGGAGACTACCCAGATACCCAAAATACCACTGCTGAAACGGGAACAAGCTACAGTGGAATTGGTAGACCATGGAGAGAATATTGAAAATTGGCCTCAGGCTGCACTGATGGAATGAACAACCTCAGTCTGTACTGTAGCTATTTTCTTATACATCAGCAGTGTGAACCTGCAGGCAGTTAGTTTGTCTTTATTTTGAAAACACAGTAATATGGTAATGATTTACATAATTTTATTTCATACTACTCTGTTTGTTCCAGCTGTTTACTATATGTCATTTTAGTATTTGTAATTTTGAGATATTGAAACTATAGACAAAACCAACACCAATAATTGTATCGACAACTTTTTTTTTTCCAGTTTGGGGAGTGTGTGCGTATAACGGTGTTAATGCATAACGCAAAAAGAATGTGTTTTGTGTCATGGGGCAAATTCTTGCTTTTGACATGGGCAGAGATTTCTCTGTGCTGCCAGCGAGCGGATGCACAAATGATGTTCTTTGCATTCACTATGTGGTGACACAGACCTGGTCAAAAATGTACCCTTTAAACACAACTTCCCTTTTTCTATACTAATGGACTTAATTAGGTTATTGTCAGGATCACAAGCTGCTGAAGCCCAACAACCACATTTTATGTCATTTATTGCCCAATGAACACATTATTTGTTAGAGGATTTTACTATTACTGGTCACGTTTGCACTGATACCATCTTAAAAGTATAATTCTCTAGTGGATATTGTGAAACAAATTTTTGACTAATTGATCACTTCATAGTCTGAGTAAGACTCTTCTTCCTGTTTCAGAGTTTAATCTGCATATTTTCTGATTACTGAAAGTTGTCAGGGTTAATTGGGACTAGATATATCCCAGCGTACTTTGGGCAGACACATTGGAGATGAGGCTAACAGCAATAGAAAGACACATTTGCAGTGTAATATCCAAATTTTTCAGACTTAAATGTCTTTGGGAAGGTGGTAGGAAACAAAGCAGCTGTAATTGAACTTGCAACTAATAAAGACATTTCAGGTTGTGAACAGCAGTAATTACAATGCTTACTTATGCAGCATATTGTTAGCAGCAATATTTTGGCATCTTTACACATAAACATGTGGCATTGTGGCCATTTCTGTGAAAGTTGGCATTATAACCCTCCGTGGGTCACCAGCTGCTTTGGTACACAAACTGACTGTGATGTATCACCAGTATTACTGTGCTTTTGTGTTTTTGGATACACAGAGCATAAGCTCTTGTTGTGTCATTTCCCTCCTAAACCCTAAAAAAAAGTCCCATACACATACAAGTTACATACACTGCCTCACCAACATTCAATAGGGGAATTTGGGAAATTGTTTCAGTGTGTGTGACCAGTGTGCTGGATTAGGTACGGGAACTGGCAGCTGATATATGGGTGGCAAATGGGACAGATGCTTCGCTGCTCAGCGCATTCAATAGTCTCCTTCTCTTAGCTATTGTATTCTGTCCATGAAAACAAACACCAGACAGATATTAAAACCTGATGCAATCACAGAGAGCTGCAGCTATCACACCCTCAGTGAGCTGAGAACAGAATGACACAGATGGAAAGGATAATAAAATACTGGCAAAAAAGAGCAACATGACAGCTGTGCATTTGTTACTGAAGAAGCCCACTGGCATCGGCTTGCTTGTCATTGCAAGAGAGACATTGAAATCGTATTTGTGTTGGCATGTGAGCAGTGTGGGACCTATATCCCCACCCACATCGTATCAAGTCAGTTTATTTATTATCTAGTATACAAAAATAAGAAAAAGAAGCACAGTGATTTGCCTTTTAATGTCTCATTTGAAGATATAGACGCTTATTTCTAGATCTTTATATAATTATCAAAAGACAAACTACAGTGAACTAATAGAAATGTCCTTTAGTTAATTTCTTTTATAAACAAACAAACAAACCTGATGGCTAAATTTTTGACTAAATATCTAATGTTGTTAAAAAGGAACAGTTCACCACTTTGTAATATTGTTAATCAAATACCAGACTTTAGAATTCATTCACTGGCAAATAAATTGTGGTATTTAAATGTCTGTGTGACAAATTTTACATGGTTAAATCTTACTTTTTTCACTTTGCTTGACTCTTCTATGAAAAACAGTAGAGCTGAACAAAAAGTCATGAAAACACTGATAACTGCACTTTTTCTTGTTCTTTGCCATGAAGGTTCAACAGACAAGAGTCGCATATTCTGAACTTATGTTCAAGGTGATGCTTATTCGCCAGCATGGAACTTGGTTAAGATGTGTAGCCATGTCAAACAACTCAGACATACAGCATTGGTGTCATATGTTATAGAGAAATATATGACTAGAATGGATTTGACATTCATACAGTGAAGAGCTGTGTCAAATATGCCAGAAACTACCATTGTCCTCTTTGTTTTCTGGTCTTTTACATAACACATATTAAATAGCTTGTTTACTGGATAACTTGAATCAGTTTTAATATCACTGTTTTTGCATTACAGGGTCTTCTTTATGTTATAAGGAATAGTTTCTAACTTCCTCTGTCATCATGTCCACACTGGTGGCCTTTGCTGCCCAAATTATTTCCCCTTTTTCTCATTCTGAAACTTCTGCTCATCAGTAAGTCATCAGTATCTTCACTTAGATGAAATTGGCCAGCAGCCCCGGGACCAAGCCCAATCACTTGTACAAAATCAGCCCCCTCTTCTCGTTCTTCTATCTCTTCATTTCCTCCCATTGCTCTTTTGTCTCCTGCCTCCTGGCAATCACAGCCTAACATCGTGTCTGCCCCCAAATTACAGAACTCAATCAGGGGCACTTTTCTGTTGAACTCAAGGATGGATCTCTCTTGTCAAGCACCACGCAAATGGAGAAAACCAATCTCACACTCATCACCATAGTGCAACGCCGTTGATTCTCCATTCCATCTATAGTGACGATCATTTCCTAATCGCTCTTTGAGGTGCATGGTGTAGATGAAATGCGTCTGATGCTTGTCTCTATCTTCTGAAATCAGATTTATCTGCATCTCTTGTCTTTCATGCTGCTTTGCCTGCAGGTTTTTGTCTTCAATTGTCATTCATGCCAAAGTCGGGGTAAATGCATGTCAATTCCTGATTGCCAAATCAAGATTTACATTACTTTTTGGCCGAATTCCTGTGCAGAGAGATAACATTTTCCATTATCTTCATTTTGTGTTGTCATTATATTATTTTTTCTTGAATTACTATAAAGTACTTTCAGAGTTTGATTTCCCATTAATAACTTCCTGTTCGTAAGGAATATTTGTGCTGTTTTCCTGTGGCTGTGGAGAATTGTTTTCTCCACACTCAAATAATGAGCATTAGTCAACCATTAATCACCTCTTCCAAATTAAACTCCAGCAGGCACTCAGAACAGCAGAGTCCTAAAAGGGCCATTGTTCTTTGAGTGCATACACAACTAAAACCCACAGTATCTGTACTGAAGCCCCAAATTATTCATGGTGAATCAAGAAAACTTCCAACTAATAAAAACATGTTTATGTTCTTTAGTAAAACAAAAAAAAATCATGGAACTAGCAAAAAGGCAAAATTGGTGAATGGGTGGACCAACAACATTTTCTATGCAGCAGGGAGCAAAAGAGGTTGTTGAAATGTATTTTGTAGTTTGTCTTAACAATACCGATAACATAGAATTGGGTATACCAATCAGATACCAGGAACTTGTAAACTCTACTCCCCCTGCAGCTACAGAGGAAGCTACAGCAGACCGTGTGAATTAATTTAGATTAATGCAACATTTTAATCTATTCTAAAATGTGTGATATTCAGTGTTGTTTTTATTTTACTTGAAGCACCAAAGGATGTTCAGTTCTGATTAATGACCAGCCTCACTACCCAAAACAACTATCTGTTGTTCTTTGAGAATATGAGAACTACAACTACTTAGGGAAATTCAGTCAACGTACTACACTGCCTGCAGGATATTTTCAGTGCTGCCACACAAGACGGTTTATTAAACGAAGAACAGGGCTGTTGAGAATTGTTGCATAAGGGCTAGGAGCTGTGGAGCTGTTGTTTACGTGGCCAAAGTGATAAAAACTTAAGCATCTGTGTAAGTGTGACAGTGTCCTGCAAATACATCTCACTTGTGCTGCCACATGGTTCTCACAGCTGACAGCAGGGAAATGACCACGACTGCTCTTGCATAGACTTAAACACAAACACAAGGACCTAAAGAAGGACAGATAGACACACTCACACAGCCATAACTCAGGACAAGTTATCGCATCATGACATGAGTGTAAAGACCACAGTGTTTCCCATTAATAACCAGACTATGACTATGGCGGGCTGCCACTGCTGAGACACACAGCAGAACGCCGGCGCATTAAAGTGAAACTAAACCGTTCACTTTGCTGGGCCTGAAACTCTCTTTCACTTACAAAAATCTGCAAATATCTCCTCTCATCTATTGATCTGATCAGCTGTGAACTTATCAACATATCAATTATCTATCCCACGGGTGACAGTCAACTGCGAAGGAGAACTCCGCCTGCTGCACTGCATTAACGGAGCTGCAAAATCATTGGATATTAGATTGAGACCACAGATTAGTGGTCTAAGCCCCTGCCACCCGCCATAGATAGGCAATCTGTGGGACACACGGGACCATATATAGATACTTCCGCTCTCTCCACGCCCATATCCCTCTGTCGTTCTTTTCAGCCAAAGATCTTCCGTCTTGAAGGCAAAGGGGCAGCTGTTGAAGTGTGGTGGATATTTGGCACGGCCGTGGGCGACAAGCAAGTGGAGAAGGCGGACATGTCAGAGCAGCATGAGTGCTGAAGTAGCAAAGACACCATTCACAATAGGCCATGGAGACGGCTGTTAGTGAGTGTTAGTGCTAGGGCCAAATATGCGGACAGCTCAGCACCCACGTGCTGAGCTGTCCGTTTGTAGTGAGCTTTTAAAGGCGACCTTCTGAGCATGATCTCCTGGGGTTGTCACAGTAATAGATGCTCACTTCTAAATCACCAGCACTGGTAGTTATCATGAATTTGCACCTTTTGTTCCTCTTTTTAAGGCAGGGGATATTTTATTTTGTTATGTGCACATGAAAGATGAGCAGAATTGCTGAATTACAAGTGCTCTGGGAGGAAGTTTTATTTTATGCCTAGAAAGTTTGAAATACAGTATACCATAAAACCTTGGTACGTGACAGATCTTCTGAGAAAAGACAACCACGCCTAAATGAATTCTGTCTGTTTTTACTTGTCAAGGAGTATCAAAATGATGTGGCTGGTTTCCAAAACACAGGCCACGCTTCTGTCAATAGAGATAAAGTCTACCCATAAATCTGGTGTTCACTCACACAGTAGTATTTGTTGTGTGAAAATGTTTTTTCTGACTCCTTTGCATTTTTTCAGACCCATAAATGCAAACTGTACTGCATTTGATGTGCCATGTAGGTTAAAGCCATAATTTTGAAGGCAATAATCCTTATTATTCTTTCGTTTTGGCTCATTTGAATAATTTTCCTCTCTACATTAGTGAGCAATTTACGTTTTATGGCAGTATTAGATTATGAATGCTTTGGCTACCTTCATGCCAAAGACTTAAAATGCCTCAATATTGTGTGCAAATAATTGTGTGCCTCAGATGGTGCTGGCGAGGTTCATGTTTGACTACATCTGCTTGTGTGTGAGGATGTGCTATTTATTGTGTCCACTGAAGCACAGACCCAAACATTTTCCAATTTTCTACTCGTGAGGATGCCAAACTAAATTAACAGCAGACATAAAACAATGAGACATTGTCGTCGGTCCTGGCAGCCAATGACGCACCCTTTATTGTCTTGTGTGTCTTACTGTCTTCTCACTAATAAACATTATAAATCATTTGTTATAAATTATTTGTTTATTTGGAAAATACAGCTTTTAAAAGGGCATGTGAGGGAAAAATTGGAAGTACAACGGATGAGGGAAAAAAATGATGAAACTCAAAAAGTGAAGAGAGTAACGTCAGAATGAGGGAGGGGTGAAGGAGCAGGATGAGAGAGAACGTGAGGGTGGTAGAATAGAGAATGATGTTCATTGTCAGGCAGTAGAGAGCCCAGATTAGATCACAAACTGTACTGTTTTACCAGAGCAATTTGCAAAAAGAGCAGAGAAAGAGACTGAGAATAAGAAAAGGAAGAAGAGTGTGTAGTGATGGTGAAAACTTAAAATAAGTTTTGTACAGAGACCAAAGGGCAGAACCGAAGTTGAGAAAATGGGTAAGGATGATACAAGCCAGTTACCTACGAATGTCATTTATATCCAGGTATTCTCTATCAGTAATTGGCATTTAGTGGCAACTGGCAGTGCAGATACAGTATAGGAAGTAGAATAACTTTAATGTGGCTCAGCTAAAAGGAGAGTGAGGATGGTGTACTGTACAGCCTGTGTAGAGGTCATGGTCAGACTTAATATTTCAGCACAGGTTGTATGCCTGCATACAACTTTATATTTTCATCCAGCGCTGAAAAATGTAAAACGTCTGTGTGTGCCTTAATGAAACAGAAATATATTAGGTAAAATCAATGATAAATTTCACATTTAGGCTTGCTGCTTTTATGTGTTGGAAGCGGTTTAATAGGCCACGGAGGAAATTTAGATGGCATAGAAGGCACACTGACTTATTTCTCCGCAAGTGGATTTGTTTCTTTGTGTGGAGGCTGATGGCTCTCTGTGGTGAACTGAAATTTCAAATTTTTTTTTTTTTAAGTGAACATATTTATAAGCATTTTAGGAGTCATAACATAACCATTTAGTGACATAAGTTATTCCAATTATGAGTGTCAGCCATATTCGGTCATATGTTGGCAAGTCTAACTTAACTTTAATGTTAATGAAGTCATGTTAAACTGTGCTGAGGTTGAAACGATCTCTACAGGGCATTACTACTGTGTAACCGCATGTGATTGTTGAGCTGTAACTGACTGATGAGCAGGCCAGCCTTGGCCACCTGTGTATGAAGGTGTGTGGATGGGTGAACGCAACATGTAGTGTAAAAGTGCTGTGAGTGATTTGAAGACTAGAAAGCTGCTTAACAAGTGTAAGTCAGTTTAGTTAGGCCTTGTTAGTTGATTGACAATGAGCTGGCTTTGGTGTTTGTGTGTGTGTGTGTGTGTGTGTGTGTGTGTGTGTGTGTGTTAAAATTCAGTCTGTCTAAAAATGCACATGGCAAACACAGACAGTAGCTGCCAAATTTGTGGGGATGTAGTGTTCTTTGTGAGGATGTATTTCTGTATATGGATTTAGGAATGTCTTTTATGTGTTTTTTTTGTGGATGTATTTTTTGCAGATGTATCTGTGGAGGTATTTTCTGTATGGATTTGTTGATGTTTTTCTTACATAGTTGCAAATTATTGTTTTGCTATGAGCATTAAAAACACAGCACTTCTGGTTCTTTTGCATTGATGTACATTTTGATGCTACTATGATGCCCTTATCAAATAAACTAAACTAAAGAAAAGAAAAATCTAAAAGTGACCCATAGTCCAGGTGAATTAATTTGGACAGGAGCTTGTTTGAGCAGTTTTCTAAAAAGCCTAATATTTAGCTTCTGCCAATGCATGTAACAAATTTCATGGCTTATTAATTGAATGTTTCTTACCAAAAAGAGGAGAAAAACATTACTTCCCAAAAAAACTGATTTTGCACTTTACAGAAGTAACAATTGAAAAGAGTTGACAGAAGTTGATAAAAGTAAAATTCACTCTGTCCTATGGAGCAAGTAAGTGCAAGGATAAATGCGTTTCCTATGCTAGCCATGCTGCTCACATGGTAATGGCAATGTATGATTAGCAGAAGCAATGAGACTAGGGAGCCAATAATGCCAACATTCAGAGAAACAAGCAATTTCCACATGCCTATGCAAATTTACAAATGGGGGCAAATTGCTAATATTTCTCAGAAATAATACAGAAAACCTTTTCCGGGAATGTGGGGGAAAGTAGAGTATTTGAAGAGATGGTGCGCTATGACTTTGCCTTTTCTGTCACTTTGAGCTGTAGGCTATTATCTATCCAAAGACACATCAGTTTGCTGGAAATGTGACATGAAATTACCCACAATCCCCTTCTGCCTTCCCATCAACTTGGCAGTTTCACAGCCCCCCAGAGTTGCAGGATAATTTAGGTAGGGATTTCAAGTGAAATTGTGTGTGCTTGTGTGTGCATTTGCATGCAAGTGTTTGTGTGTGTGTGTGTGTGTGTGTGTGTGTGTTTGAGAGTTTGTGAGAGAGAAGGAGTGAGAAAGAGATAAACCGTATACTCCGGTTGAAAGATTGACATTGAATGGAACTTTCTCTCTGAAGATAAAGAAAGATAGGTGGAGTCCAACAGCACAAACTTCTTCCTGGTACTGCTTCATTTGGGAAGTCATTACAGACTAGTCTTAGTGCATGTGATTTGTCAGTGGAGGTAAAACCCTTCATGTGCCTCATTAACCACAATATGAACTTCACCAACATCCCTCCCTTAATATGTCAGCTTTTTTAACCATATATGACAACTTGTGGTTTAATATTAGCCTGCTTTGCAATACTAATTTGCCTGTGAATATTGCCTCAAGGCTTTGCAATCATATTTGGGCTCTACAATCAGACACCAAAGTCTCTAAGGCTCTGCCAAAGGCCCTTAGTAATATCTTTTGGGACTTGAACGTACTAATATATTCCTGAAGTAAGTTTTGAACACCTGGCTTGGTCCCCAGACTAAAGACAGGCCTCATCTATTTTCCATCTGTCTGGCGGAGGGGCCCAGATGTGCTGACCAGGAACAGTAATGAAGGCAAGGTAGAGAGAGCAGAAAATCAGGAAAAATGTAGATTGGTAAACAAGTTAACCCTCTCATAGCTACACTTCTAATAAAATAAATGTTTTTGAGAGCATTTCAAAGAAGTGAGTTTTAGTTTGTAGTTTTTGGGGGGTAAAATGTACCATACTGTAGCTGTAACAAAATAATCTCATCATCCTGGTCTTAAGTTATTCATACTTGGACACTGGCCCATGTAGCTCATATAAAACACAAATTTTCTTGTAAATATTAATTTTACCATCACTTCACAGAACGCATATAGAGACAGGCAAACCAATCTTCTCTGATAGGCCTGAATTCATTATCCGTTGTCATTGGTGATTTATGAGTCTGGCGGTCCAGGGTACTGGAAACCATATGTCTGCTCATCCGTACACACACACAGGACCCGTCCCTTTAATGATGTTGGGATTCATCAGCCAAAGACACAATAAACACACCGAATGAACTTTTAATGGTATCGACAGCACCAGAGCTTTCCCTCCTCTCAACTCCCAGCTCTTCTAAACAAACATAACAGAAGACTTCGATTTGGGAAAGAAAAAGCTCTGTAAAGCAATTTTGGGTTTCAGTGGAGGATGTTGTTGCCAAACATGGGCAGAGAAATTACCCCATTTCAGTTGTCCATCATTCAGTGTGGTATTAGGTTAAAAGAGAAAAAAACTTGGGTTTAAAGAAGTCCATTAGCAGCTAATCTGAATTTGCATTGCATTTTGTTGAGTGAATTATCTGTTTAGCAGCCTTAATACCATGTAAATGATAAGATGCACACCATCAGCTTTCAGTGCACTGAATACTCAGCTAGACGTTTTACATTTGCATAAAATTTACTAACACCTTGTAAATGCTTATCTTGATGATGGTGTGGTCAGTTGAGAAACCTTTCTTTTGTAAATGGAGAGGATTAATGAAACAGAGACAGTTGTTTGTGCAACTTCTTCATGTGCATGCCTATGAATATCTTCAGTGGTGGAATGAGGTCAGTGGCAATGTGTGTGCTGGACTCTGGTCCATCTGTGCTGGGTTGTTCCCTGCTCTGTTGTAAATGTTATCTGTTCTGGCAGGGAGTCCATGTCAAATGTTGTGAGGGTGAGGAAAGTGCAGAGAGGGTTAGAGTCACGCTCTGTCCCTTGTCATACCACTTCAGGTCGCCCTCCTCACCCCAGTGGCCTGCTGGGTCTCTGTGATCATGGACAACTCAGACATAGTGGTACACAAGCTGGGATCAGGGCAGCCATGTTGGATCCTTTTTTTCCCTGAGTGAAGTAGCACCCCCCTTGTGGGATTAGTAATTGGACAAGGACATTCAGGGACATGGTTTTGTGAGGGCTGACATCTGGGAAAGCTCTTTGTTATAAAGTGTACAGTTTCTTCAAAGAAGTGTGCTCAGGGATTTAATTGATTGTATTCCAAAAATCAAATGATAGAGCTGTGGCTGAAATCAACGCAGATAGTCTTACTTTCCGTGTGCCAACTATTGATATGCACCGTTATATTGTAGCTCTCAAGTTGCTGATACAAAAACAAAAACTTCAGGAAGCTAGAACACCTGGAAAATCCAGTGGTACTAACCATCATGCTAGCTTCTCAGGAAGGGGTTAAATAATGCAACAAAGTTAGGATAAATTATGATCATGGAAAAATGGCATGACCATTTCATGGCGTCCCTTGACCTCTGACCTCAAGATATCTGAATGAAAATGGGTTCTATGGGCACCCATGAGTCTCTCCTTTATTGACATGCCCACTTTATGAAGGCCCTGTGCAGTTTTTTGCTTTTGTTTGATTCCTAATCCAGAAAATCTGTTAAGAGCTGCTTTACCTTGTCAATGTGGGCTTCAGACTGTTTTGAAATGCAAAATAATGGAATTGAAAATGTATGATGGAAAAAAATAGAAACATGAGGGGTGGGGGTTAGGGGGTTTGTTTGACAACATTGGCACAAAACCTTCGCCCTTGATTGGATGATATGGAGAAAATTATTAAACACAATATTTTTGACCAAATACCTCTGTTGATATTGTGATTATATTGTAGGGTTGAATACTGGCGCTTTCACAAAATATTTGCACAAGATGTTTTGTAAATAACCATCTATAATGTGAATATAATGACAAGTGGGTAAAGGCAAATCATAGAACAGCTGCATCAGTCTGGTAGATTCTCAAAAAAATGACACTGCTGTACTATAATGCATTCTTTAAAACCAGGACAAGACAACAGTTAGGCTATAACAACATATAAACTCAATAAAAACACTCAAAGACAATATCTAGTCTGATATGACAATATCAGTATAATACACCCAACCCCCAAATAATTTTGATTTGAATTCTTATTGTCAAATCATGTTTCATTTTTATGCAGGAGTGATTTCATTGTCATCCAGAGGACAGTATTCATTAATAAATGAAAGTTAATGTTCAAGAATTCAGAGTAAACCACTGATTCGTATCACATGGCAGCCTTTTCCCTTCAGATTCACGCTAAAATGATGGACATGTCTTTCATTGGATCATTTAGCGCTCATTGATCTCATGATTACTACGTTAACTGAGCTGTCAGCTTTGGCATCTGGCATCACTGATTCAGGCAGGGGGAAAGAAACCAGGGAGGCAGGCTCACTTATCATGCATGGTCACACAGTCTCTATTGTCTTTCTCTGAAGGCTAGCTTGCTTAATTACATGCTAAAAACGTCTTCAAACAAACTCCTTTCACAAAGTAATGCATACCTGTCCAGTCTTATTTAGTTCAAGCTAGATTACAAATATGAACATATACACTTTTACTGACAGACACGTACATTTCAAATGGAAAGATCAGATTTTTTTCTTCACATATCATCGCTGTTATTCACTGCAGAACCATTTGATGGATTAGTGGATCTGAAGACAATTTACCAAAATTAACTGAAAGAAAAAAAACATTAGACATGATTTGAAAAGCAGAGACAACTGTGTGATTGTTTTGTCAGACTGTCAAACATGCCTATCTTCTTCCAGAATCAGATGGAGTGGTCTGAATGTGGCCACCTGCAACAGTTAAATGATATCATTTTCAGCAATCTGAGGCTCACATTTATTATGCTTTAAATCTGCAGCAGAAAGAGAAACCTCTGCATCTTTCTTTCTCCCACACTGAGATCTTGCACCATAAATCATTTATGCAAAAATATTTTCAGGGGTTCCAATTTTGATTCATATTTTAATCAAAAGCCTTTTAGTTTGATGAGAACACAAAAAACAAAGCAGGTATAATATTGATTAAACAAAACTTGAACCTACTCAAATCTAGGAGCTGCCGACTTATATTTGGAGTTTCCAGCAAACTAACATGATTCTTGACCAAAATAATAACAAAACAGCATAAAGCCATCAAAATGTTGTTGTCATGGCAGCAAGTAGAAGTTTGTAGTTAATGGGCCAAAAGATACAAAACCAATTTTGTCGTCCTTAAATAATGCTCCTTTTGTCTTTGTAAAAACAGGGGCTATTAAACCTTTGGTCATTTTCAGCAGAATTCAATTACTTAAGTCAGTTCCTTTTAGATTTTGTGGGTAACTAATAATGTTAACAAATACAGTTTTAATCATTTAGAGTGCGGCCGATTAATCAGTGGCCATAGTTTCCAGTTAACAATCAGTGACATCTTAACTAACCAAAAATAAGTCACACAGTGGCTCCTTAAATGTTTCCTTCAACATCTATGGGACTAAAGATCTTTGCTTAAAGGGACATTTCACTGATTTTCAACCAGCTTTGTGTCATAACAGTTTTTATATTGCCTGCCACCCATGCTGCCACATGGTATAGAAGTGGATCAAGAAACAGACCCACTTAGAATGTAAGTCAAGATTATTTCACAGCACTGTCTATTTCTCACTTAGAATATCTTTAGAAACATATTTTAATGCTCTGTAAAGCTGTAATAGCAGAATTTGTGAACATAAAGTGGGTGCCTTATGGCTTCCTGCACAGTGAAAACTGAGACTAAAAAAACAGAGATTAGACAAGACAAATCTGTGCTATGCTGATCAAGTAAACCAAAATCCTGTTACTGCATTGCCTATTTCTAGCCTCAGATGTTTTCAGAAACATGTTTTTGGCTTAGAGTTTTCTTTTTTTTTTTTTTTTTTTGTTACCAGCTGCTTGCCATTGTGTCAAACAGATGAGTTCGCATTACATCACCAACCAACAGGAGTGTTTATTGGTCTGGTGTTGTGTAGCGTAGTGCGTTCTGGTAGTTGCAGGTTTTCTACCTCCTAAGCAAAAGTGAATGCCACAGCTGTTTTTCTCTGTTTTGTCTGATCATGTAGCACCCATTTCAAAAGCATTTGTGTCTTTCTACAGCATAGTTTATTTAAAGAACTTGTCCTAGCAGTGAAATACTTCTTTAATTTCCAGTGTGCGTAATCAGACACAGAAGGAGAGTGAAATGTAGAGGCCAGAAAAGATGGTGTGCACAGACCCAGAGCAGAGCCCCAGGTAACAGATGGAATTTATCGATTTGGGATATATCTCTATTAGCCAAGTCTAAGGTCATTGAACTTACCTACCTGTGAAGTGTTGTCCGTCTGTGTTGAGCATAATAATGATGTCTGAATCATATAGTACCTGCAGAACTTGATACACTGTAGAAACCTTCATAACAGAGTATAGATAAAGGAATTAGTATTTTGGTCAGGTATTGTGCACAGCACACAACCGACGCTCTCAGGGTTTTTCCGGTGACACACTTACACTCTTGTAATTCGCTATGGCACAATAGCTTTGTATCCCCCTTACTTGTTCATATCAGAGTCTGTCCTGCTGACACTGATCAATGGCAGTGCCAACATGGAAGATGAAGAGAACAACAGAGGTATTGACAGCTAGAATGGATTTTACAGGAAGCCAGTCAGTGTAGTCGTACAATGACTGGTTGTGCTTGGGGCTTGTCAAAGCAAATGACTTACTTCATCCATTTCTCATTTTCCAGCACCCACCACTCTTCCTTTCTCTGTGATGAACAGTAATGTGCCTAAAAATGAGTGCAGTACTCTAGTATTATAAATCGATGCAGTCATTACAACCGCCAACAATCATCTATATTGCATGCAGTTGTGTCTTGAAATTAAAAATCTCATTGCAGTCCAGCAACATTGAACAACAGTCTGCTGCCATAACTTTAAATAACTTAAAACACACATGTAATGAGAGCATAAGCAATCTTTATGTGAAAAAGATGAGTCTTGTCAAAACTCACTCACAATATTCACAGATGTTGTCTCTTGGCTACATCTGTCAGCCAAGATATTTTTAAATCCAGCCAAGCAAAGCTTCCAATAACTGAAACATGAATTTAAATACAAACATTGACTTCATCCGCAGAGAATATTTTATAATTCAATTACTTGCATTAGGAGAAATCTGGAAGTGATTGCCTGCCCAAGATAATTGAGAATTGGATCATTAAGGAAACAAGCTGGCAAGCTGATTAATATTCCATTGTTATTTAGGTAAGACCACTATTCACAATCTGCCAAACACAGGATACGCATATGAAGTAGAATCTTTAACATTCATTTGAATGAAACAAACATCATGATAAAAATCAAAAACAAAACAAAGATTTCCATTTCCATTTCCATTCTCTTCAAGTTGCTGTTTGTTTTGTTGCATGGAAATCAAACTCCTGTTATATGCCTATTTTTGCTGGATCACTAATTCAGAATTTCTAAAAAGAAGTTCAAGTTAAGATGAAAATGAATAGTTAATGTGTAACAAACAAACTGCACCTGTTTTGCAGTTATTCAAGCATGAGGTTTGTGGAACAATATATCTGTAAAATAGAAATGCATAATGCATGAGTAACATCACTGTAAGGATCTTGAAAAAAGAAAATTAAGTGTGCCCTGAATACAGGGAAGAGCCCACCAACTGATTAGGGAATTAATTGGGTGCATAGTTTATGTGTTATAGCAATAAACAATATTCAGATTGTATTCACAAAGTCTGCCTGAGAAATATCACGTCTGCACACAGCAGCACACTCATTGTTATGGTCCCCAAGGGACAAAGCCTGGATATTACTGAATATCAGTAGGGCACTGCCACTAGCTGCTTAAGGAATGACTCAGACTGCAAATAATGCATTAAAGTTCAGTTGGCCAAAAGACCAGCTTAGCATACGTTGGCTGCTTGGATAATCCCCCCTACTGGCTCTGGAGCATGTTTTGACGGCTCCATCTTTGTGACTCTATACTTTGACTTACTGCTGTCAAATTCTTATAGGTATATCAACTCAAGTGAAAATATACAGCTAACAGAAGCTTGCGAGTTTATGATGGAAAACAGAAAAAAATGTGATTGAGGTCTCTAAAATACCTTTTCTCATAATTTATACATTTCACCAGACTTTTTTAAGATTGCTATCACCATATTAATTAGCTTGGACCACAATGATACAGTTAAGATGCTCAACACTCCAACAGACCTCCCTGTATCTGTTTTTCCACAAAAATGGCTGCTGCAAGAGCATTGTGCCACAGTGGAGGTGAAGTGTGGAGAATGGTCAGCATTTTCCAACAAGCAAATCCTGGTGGGAAAAGCTGCTGTCAGTGTCAGCACACAATTCATGTCTGTCAAGTATGCTGTGTGCTGTGTCTGGAGGAACACATGCCATATTATAGCATGGCACCCACATAAAAATAATGCGATTCAGCCCCAAAAAGTCAGTCTACATCTTGCAATTGCAGATGTATTCAATATTCAGCTATATTACATTGCAGCCTTTCAGATATATTGATGTTTTTACTATATTTTTCAACTGTCTGACATTACTCATGCGTATTTATATTCCTCAGAAAGCCTCATAGTCAGATGTTATTGAACTGCATAGATAAACCTCCCTCCTGTTCTCTGACATGATGGGTTGCCGGTGCGAGCTACTAAAAGATACATGGTAAAATAAGCCTTTAAATATGGAGCTACTTGGTCAAACTGCATCTCTTCGCTTTTCTTTCTACAGTCACTACCTGCCAGGGTGGCTGGAGTTCTGCCCGGGAGCAAAGTCAGGAGCAATGTCTTCATTGCTGGATTTTTCTTAAGCACACAGTGGGCCCACACCATGCGAATAATATGGCTGGACTCTGAATCTATTAAGTAAATTGACCAGGGTTGCCTAGACTGACGTGATGAATATAAATCATTTGTGGCTCTTTGTATGTGTGACTTGAGGGACTGTCTATGCAGGTGAAAAAGCTTTTCCTCTCTATGATAAATTAATCCCCAGTGCAGACTGGTCTAGCTAATAGAACTGCATAGAAGATGAATGGGAAATGTTTTAAAGGGCAAAGTTCATGTAAAAAATCATCATCATGCGTCTTAGAGGATGAGGGGTTTATTGGGAAAAATACAATTCACTCTCCAGCTGCCAGGCTATGCTTTGATAATAATATCTAATAGAGGAAGTAAACAAATGTCTTCTTGTGAGTTTGCCTTGCTGACATTAAATAGCTTTGCTCATCCATCTCACAGATATGCAAAATAAAGCAGAGGGACATTTAATGAGCCTTTGCAAGACGTGGACTGACTGACTGTCTTGTTACTAGAAACAGTTTTCTTACCAAACTGTTGGATGAAATGAGGCAGTCGTTAAGAATAAATATACATGGAATATAAATATTTATCTTGTGTAGAGTGATATACTGCTGTACACAGTTTATCTTGCGTTGTTTACTTGCACTCTTCACTATCTTTGCACAGTGTTTACTGTCTGCTGCAACACATAAATCCTGCAATATGTCATTTATTGAATTTAAAGGGATTTAGATTTTGACAAAGGTTTCTGCTAGACACAAACAATAATGCTGAGAGTGTTATCCATGATATTGGGGGACGTGAGATGTTGTGGTACACTGGCTGTTCAGGAGAATGATTTGGCAACTCAGTGAGATGACGCATCACCCACTTCACCATGTAACATAATCTGAAGGTCATGATAGTGTTCATTTCAAGAGATGTTTTTGCGCAATCTATGGTTCATATGCAAATTTCACAAGGATCCAGTTCTGTATTGCAAATCTCAGTTGCACCCACTCAATTTGCTTTTGTTCTCTTCAATAGATATGTGGTCTTTGATTTTGCTGTCATAGTGTAACTATACAAGGGATGTTCCTAACGTCTAATTTCCTTGATCTTTAAACTTAGAGTAGACTGCTAATCCTAAGTAGGAAAACACTCAGAAAACAGTAAGAATTTAATCTAAAGGTAACCATTTTCATAAGAAATATAATATAAATTATAATGGACATTTGAAATCATAAATAAAATTTTTCAATAACCAAATCACACTTTCAATGCTGCTGAAATATGCGCCGCTTTACACCATACATCATGAACATTAAACATTGTACTGCAAAATATGCCAAAAAAAATCACAAAATCAAAGTTAACAAATAACATTTATTTACTGAGAATTTATAGTCTTTACCCAAATATAAACACTGATGGGATTACTGTGTTATGCATGAGTGTGCATGCAAATTAAACACACACCCACGTTATGTACAGGCTTTTGGGATCTCCCATGAGTCACATCTTTTGTTCTTCCCAGTCCGCGAAGGTTTAGACATACTTTCTGCATTTAGTGTCCACAGACAGCTGCAAACTTGTACAAATGAATGAATGCTTTTTGGTCCACTGAGTCTAAGAGCACATGTGTTAGTGTGTGTGAAAGAGAGAAAGAGAAAACCAGAGCTCCTGGTGAGTGCTGATTCAAACTTTTTTTAATATTAAGCTTTCCCAAATAGTAATTCTGGTACCAACTGACGAGGGTAGCAATATTTAATTGTTGAGTAGACTTATAGCGCACATCTTTAAACTATACTACATGAATATGTGGCTGAATAATGCAAAATTTGGTTGGCAGCAATGTATTTTTGACTGGAATAAAATGTGTCTTCACTGCACAAGTTAGCTTTTTCAATAACATGCATGAAATTGCAACATAGAGCAGGCCCTGACTTGAATAGTTAGGGAATTTAAATTAAGTATAGGTATGCAATAGTAATTTCTAACACACCACCTGACACTTAATATTCTTATAATGATATGGACCCACTGATTTCCCTCGTGAATCTAAAGCCCAGTACTAGCATGACTCAGATTCATGTGACGATCAGAGGATCAGCCTACAGTCTCTGTACAGTCTCCAGTCACCAGCACAGCTCAGGTAGATCTTTTAAAGCATTCTGCACCTGTGTGTCACAGTCACTGTCCAAAGTGCTAATCCTGAGACCGCCATGGATGCAAGGACTGTCCAGGGTACTTGCTGTCTTTGATACACTGACAGGCTTATTCTTATTGCTAACAATGATGATACAATCTTCACAGTTGGTGAAATATTGTCACTTAAAAGTTCTGTAGATTTCATTTAGGAATCTTGGTAGCAAATCCTGGTCATAGATCTTGTGTTTTGTTTTCATCTTGGCTGGCATCTCTGAGCCAATATCAGGCACGTAAAGGTATGCTATGCAGGATTGTCAGTTACTGTTTGTAAACATGCTTGCCAGCGAAAATGAAAGTAAAAGCCAACCCAGGGTTCACTCTTTATTGGCGTTTTGCCTCACTATATTAGTGGGTTTTGTTTTTGTTTTGTGGCACTGTGTCTCTTGAAGCCTGCTGCTTATGGTCTTGCACCTGGTTGCTACCTTTTTGTAAAGTCCCAACATTACCTGACCACGGTGGCAATAATAACCCATAAGCATCCATAAACAAAGTGAACAAAATAAGAAAATACAGGTTGAGGGCAGAGCCTCTGCAAATAAATACACCGCCACACACTTCTAGTGGGTAATACGTAATGATTAAGTGATTGCTTCTGTATGAGTCTATTAGGGCTGGACCCAAATATTTGAATGTCATTCCAGTGTTTGTGATTTTGCTGCGGCGCGTCTCAGATGCACAGTGACAAGAATGACCATTTAAAAAAGGTTATTAACGTGATTATTGACAGAGTCTAGCCATTTCGGTGTCATGTGAGCAGCGAACACAATCTCATGAGCCCCCTCTGCAGCTCACTCAGAGTGGAGCCCATGAATTTCAGTAATGAGGACACTTATCATTTCAGACATTCAATGAGACAGACAGACAGACAAATTTAGAACACTGGACAAACATTGTTGTATTGTGTAACTGTCTTGAGTTATTTTTTTTTTACTTTACAAACTGTTAAGTGTCACAACTGCTGAAAATCATTCGGAGGGCTCTCTTTCATCCATAGACTTGTATATAAAGATTATATAAACATGACAGTTCCCCCAAAGTGTAGCTTTTCAATCTTGATCGCTCCCTGGTGTCTGATTGCAGTATAGGTCATAAAGCCCGCCCCTCCATGTTAGTGACTGGGACATAGGCCAAACTAAAAAGTCAAAGTACACAGTAAATAAACTTTTCCCAAAGATAGTTTCTGTCACTGAAGGTACAAACCCCAATTCCACTTCAGTTGCTCAACAGACACCCTGGACTGTAAGATAGAAGTCGTAAGCACAAATGGGAAAGAATTCCACCCACAAAGCTTCAACAATTAGTGTCTTCAGTTCCCAAACGCTTATTGTGTGTCGTTAAAAGGAAGGGTGATGTAAAACAGTGGTAAACATGCCCCTGTCCCAGCTTTTTTGGAACATGTTGCAGGCATCAAATTCAAAATGAGTGAATATTAGCAAAAAAACAATAAAGTTTATCAGTTTGAACATTAAATAGCCTTTGTAGTGTATTCAATTGAATATAGGTTGAAAAGGATTTGCAAATCATTGTATTTTGTCTGAAACTAATGGGACACACTAATGTGTGTCCCATTAGTTTCACCCCATGTAACCCATATCCTTTTAACCCCATGTAACCCATATCCTTTTAATTAACATCCCCAAAGTCAGTGAATATTTATGGCAAAAATCCTAAAAATATAATATCTTTGATCTCACTTCAGCAGGTTAGTTTATTTAGTGTGATCATAATATTGTAAGAATCAGTGCATATTTAGAAGGAGTTGAACTGCATTTTTTTGGACATAGACAAGGTGTGGGTAATCTCTAATATTGCTGTAACATTACTGTAATCTGCACATAGTTTACTGTCTAATGGTAGTTACTTTGGCTATATACAATGGCTATATATCTTGTATTTGGCTAAATACAAGACATGCAAACTGAGGACTAGGGATAGACTGACAGTGAAACTTTGAGCCGTCTGTTATTCACAATACAGCATTATCAGGTAAACGTTACAGTGTGTTCTCTGCATCCTTTCATCCTGAAGATGTCCAGGGGGAATCTCTGTTCGTCCCAAACATGTTCTCTACTGTCCAAGGGACTAGGGAGGATGTTAGGTGCTTTTTAGCCTGAAATATTGATGTAACAGAGAAACATTGGCCACTGCCATTTGAATGCCATTTGAATGCCAGTGAATGCCATTTTATTTGCCAATAGCATGATGGTAGTCAACAAGGCAAAAATCAGTCAATACCGATATTCAGCTGACCAATTGATGCATCCCTACTGAAGAGTGTACTAAAAATGTCACCGCACACATGACAGGAAATTTGATGTATTCAAATAATTTCAGAATAATTTTTGCTGTCCAAATGCATTATCACCACTAAGCCCCTCTGCTTAGATGTTGGGATCGAACCATACACTCTGATTTACACCCTAAAAGGTCAGTCCTTCTAAATGTTCATTTCATTTCATTATAGAATTTTTTCACTCTACAGTAGAGAAAAACAGTGTGTCTCAGTTGATGGATCCATTAATGGATAAAAGAGTGTGTGTACTGCAGAGGCAAATTTAAAGAGTGGGTCTGTGATGCTTTTAAATCAGCAGAATGAATGTGTCTGTAAAAGAACGGGTAGAGGAAATAAATACAAGCTGATGGCTTGCAGGGACATTGCAAGCCAAAACATTAGGCTCAACACAGGTACACAGTGTTTCCTCTCGACATACTCTGGATTGAATGGAATTTAAGAGCTATTTGTGAATTCCTCTGTACCATAAAAAGCCATCTCTTTGACAGCTGCAAATGCTCTCTAATGCTTATCTAATGTGAATGCAAGGATCCTGGGGAACTGGTGTAGGTGATTGGCAGATCCTGGAAATCCTGCAAACTATAAATAATTTATAACACCAATCACAGGCAATAACCCAGTGGAATAAATGCAACATGTTTACCAATTACATGGGCATCCATTAAGTGACAAACCCCAGCACTCGCATACTGTACTGTATAGTTTTCCTCCAACAAGTACATACTCTGCTCCTTCAAAATATTCAGTTTTTGTGAATTTTTTTTAGAGGTGTTTTGAAATCCACAATGATTTTCTTCTGTGAGCACACATGCATGGTTCAGTCCACCCACCCATCCTCATTGACACTCTGTAAGGTGCTGTCTTCTGAAGGGACTCGCTGAACGGTAATGAGAATATGACTTGAGTTTAAGGAGAAATTTCTCTCCTCTTCTCTAATCCACAAACTTCTTAAATCGGGGACAGGTAACACAAACACTTTATCTTAAAAAGCAATCTATCTTCTGTAGGACTTTAGGCAGACGTTCAAAATTGATAAGAAACAGCATTCCAATAATGTCTTATTATGTATGTATTAAAATGGTCTGGCAGGGATGTTGGTTTTGTTATTTAGGAGATGGGTCAGAACAGCATCTGTCGGATAAATAAATAAAGATGAAATACTATCAAGCCCTCTGAGAGAGATGGGCTGGAGCTGTATTCCTTCATGTCTGAAAGCTGAATATCTCTCTGACAGAGAGGAAGAAACATTGTCATTTTGGTTTTAGAAATTGATTTGTTGCTTTGCCACCTCCTTCTAAAAATGAAAGATAATTCTCCTGTTTAAATTTTTAAAAAAGAGGATTCCCAAAATTGATATGGTATCGTGCAATATAGCAACTGTGGAATAATTCTTTACTGAGGAACACAGCTTATTTGATGAGAGAAAATTGCAGTATAGGTATCACAGTGATATTTGTTTGTTTTGCTATATATTCCCCTCTAGAGGTCAACTGATTTATCAACTGGTCAATGGCAATAAGACATTTTACAAACTATCATTATTGGTGGAACTTGGCTCTGATAGTAGCGAATGGCTGCACAGTCTCAATCAGTCATTAAGTGCTATACATTACTGATCAGAGCTTGGAGGGTTGTATAAATCTGAGCAAAATGAACTGATCGGGGTACACCTCCATAGAAATAAGATCCCTCCTGCTGTCTGAGTGTGTCTGTTTGTATTGTTCTTCATTTAAAAATGTATTTACAGGTTTCCCATGGTCATGGAAATCCTGGAAAAGTAATGTAATTTCATTAAATTAGAGAAAAACATTGAAAGTTTTTGAAAACTCATTGAATTGTGTTGTGTGTAATGGCATTGTTTCAGTAATCTTTCATGGATACCCTTCTATGTAATGTAACATAATGGCAAATTTATTTTCTAAAATGCGTAGATGTGTGACTTACTTTGGTCATCACATATGCTTCTTAATTTTCCCCAATTCTTTCTCTCCCTCTGTGTATGCCAGTTAATTGAAATTATGAGTGGAGACCCTGTAGTAGTTTTTGGCTATAAGGCTACAGTGAAAGTCTTGAGAGTCCATGACTGAGTGAATGCAGCCACTTCTTGTTTCAAATTAAAAGCCCTCATTTCAAAACAAAAGCTCTCTAGTGTCTCATACACAGTTCAATCATATACTAGGTTGAGACCTCGCAATATTGTTTAGAAAACATAAAAATTACTCTATCCTGAAGTATCCTGTTAAAAAATTCCATAAATTTCCCCCCAGCCCTGTTAAATACCAAAATATACTTTACAGTATTTGAAATACATAATACAAGTGCAGAAATACTGTCCGTCTCCAATCACTTTATTGCATCGGGGTTTCATACAGTAAGTCAAGGTTTTGTCATTGTGTACCTGAGAATCTCAGATTGACTTTGAGGGAAAATAAAAGCTCAAAAATTAAAAATCTTTTTTTGACTATGTTAAATGTTTTTCATTGGGGTTGAGGTGGGGTGGGGTTGGGGAATGATGAAATCTGCCAGTAAATCAACTATTGGCTTTTCCTTTTCCAAACTATCAGCCTTTAAAAATCCACTATCCACTTATTCATTGCTATTCAATACATCTAAAATTTGCCTTCTCAAAATGTCAGCTTTATTTAATGATTACAACAAATAAAAACAAAACAAACTAAAAAACAAACAAACAAATCTGCAGACATTTACTGAAAACCACCAATAGTGTGCTCAGGTTACTGAGCAGTTTGCAGTAGCATGAGCTTAATGGCATAGAGTAATTTCTAAAGATTAAGTTAACACATCACAGGAGGATTAATTGCTTAGAACATCTATGTTGGCAGCCAGCAGGACTCTGTCCAGGTACTTGGGGATCAACCAGATTTGGAAAGCCACTCAGCTGAAGTGGGTCATTTGCTTACATTAGATATAAGTGGAAAGAAGTTAATTTTCTTGCTATAGCTTATTTCCTCTGGCACCTTTCACGCTGATTATACAGTATATTTTTTTCCACACTTTGTCAGGAATCATTTTCATTTCCAAGAGTCCAGTCCAGTGGAACTAACTAACTAAATTCTGCTTCAAATTTGAAAACTTAAGTATAGGGACACTCAGCTGTCATGTCTCAGGGTAAGAGATGGATGATCGCAGTTGTCCGAACTTCTGGGTGAAGTCTGCCTGAGCCTGGACTAAAGCCTCCTCATCTATGTACACTGCTGGCCTCCTGGCTGTAATAAAGTACTGCACCTTCCTCAGGCTCCAGCCAAGGATGTACATGAGCAGGCCACACACAGCAGCTGTAGATCTGCCCACTCCAGCATTACAGTGAACATAGACAGTGTGACCATTCTCCAAGAGACCATGGAGCAAGTATACAGCCTGAGGAAGCATCCTGATCCGGCCTGCAGAAAAAGACAATAACACTTAGAGGACAAGGCTTTAGATTTTAAAGATTTTAAAACAGCTAACAATCTTTTTTTTTTTTTTTTTAAAGGCTTAGTAATTACCTAGGTACTGCAGTCTGACAAACATCACTCAAACTTCACTAAAAGTAAATTTGTTGAAGACTATTTTCAGCTGTTGATTAAAACCCATTTAGAGTTTTAGTATTACAGAAGTATGTAGTATTTACAGAACCAGGAGAGTGTATGTGAGATTGACTCAGGATGAATAAATATGACACCTAAAGCAAAGGTGTGGATCATTCATGTAATTTTAAGATTATTTGATAACAATGGAGGTCAATGGTAGGGCTGGACAATATATCCTAGTGATATTGTGATATGAGACCAGATATGTATTATTTTGGATATCATAATATCATGTTGTCCTCCTGGTTTAAAGGCTGCTATTTATTTGTTTTATTTATATAAATTGAGTACTGTGATTTTATTGATGCACCGAGTCCTGAGTACTGAATTTCTTTTTTCATGTTTACATGGCCAGAATGACAAGGAAGTTCCCTTGAATCCTTGAATCCTTGAACATGATCACAATCCATGTGCAGGTTATTGGATTCATTCATGTATTTGCTTAGATTCACAGTGGAAGCATACGTATTTCTTCTTTTGTGATTGGCACAACACATGAGATACTGTGTGATTCATTGTTAATATTCTGGTCAAAGGAAACCTTGCAGGAAGAGTCATGGCCACAGCTGGCTATAATTCCTTTAATTATAGATCCTTTTGTGGCTTTTCCTTGTATTTGTCTAGTTTTAGTGAATGTTACTAAAATAATTAAACCATGCTTATTTCCTGACCTTTAAATATATGAATGGAATCTTCAATTTGCTTTTTGAGGTAAAAAACAAAAAACAGCATGGTGAATGTTGGAATTCTGACTAAGTTTAGAGCATTTCAGCTGGATTACTCATAACTGCACAGTACTCTATATACGTATGCATTAGGTGTATAACTATAAATTGTTCTGGAGTGTTACATCAATTCAGTGACCAACAATCAAATATTACTGAAGCAAAGGGAACACATCAATACATATTGCCGGTAATTGTAAAATTCCCAGGGCACGTCTATGTCGCCATTTCCATCTAAGAACTGCTACTTATGAAACATTCAACAGTGCTAGCAGCCTAGCACCAGGCACACAACAGCAAGCAGCCACGGTAAAAGACAATGAGGACATTCACTGATACTGCAACTTACTATTACTTTCATTAAGGATTAATCTGCTCTTTGTTTTCTCGATTAATTTTCAATAAAAATATCACAAACTAGTGAAACCAAAAATCCAAAGCTATTTGGTTTATAATCATATATGACAAAGAAAATGTAATTGACTCATGCATCAGAATAGTATGAAATCAGAAAATCTTTTTGGTTATTCCATTATAAGATAATTGCCAATTAACTTTCTGACAGCTGACTAATTTATTAATTGACTAGTCATTGAAGCTATAATTGTCACATATAAATTGAAGCGCCCTGTACAGTTCCATGATGTTTTAACAACATGGTGTGTGCAATATGTATTATGTGCAATGTATGTGCAATATTCTGCATGTGCAATTTGGATTATGTGCAATGTATTTGTGTAATTTAGTACAGCTAGTACCATTTGTTTATTTGTAGTTTGTTTTATTATAGTACCATTTGTTTATTTGTAGTTTGTTTTATTATGACTGTGAAGGCATTTATGGGGGCAGCATCTGAGTCCAAGACAAATTTCTCTATGGGGACTATAAAGAGTATCGTATTGTTTAGTATTGTATGGTATAGTATGATATGGTCTTGTATTGTTTCGTATTGAATTGAGATGAATAGAAATCGTATTGTCGACACCTAGTATTATGATGAAACTTTACACCCTTAAAATGCACTGCCAAAGTGCCTTTGAGAAAGATGTTGAGTGCCTAACAGCTCCAAGCTATCATTACTGTATTTATTATTGTATTTACACAGACGTCTCCTTACCCTCCGTGCTCATGTCAGGTGTGGGTAACCACACATATACCAGGCCACAGTCTTTGTATAAATGCATCATAGTTTCCGTGGTCATGGCTTCCCCAAGGTTGCGCCTGCAGCCACTGGAGTTGTTCACCACATCCCACTCTGTCTGGAAGTTCATCACTGCAGTTATCCCCAATTCGTGCTTCATCTTTATCGTCACATGTTCCACTTGTCGAGGGCAGCTGCCCAGCCAAACACGTGGCAGCACCCTGGTAGTAATAAACAGGATGCATATATCATTCTGTGCATTTAAGTTATTATTATATGTTACACATGCATAGTAAGACATTTGCAGGGTAATGTTCAGGTGAATATTATCAAATAAGAGAGGATGAAAATGGACCTGCATTCCAAGAGTATTTGAATAAGCCATAAAGGATGCCAAGTGGAGACACAGAATAAATAAAAAGTTATTTTTTGAAAAGTTTCCCACAGGCAGATTAGAGGAGAGCTTACCTTCACAGTTACTGGCAAAAGGCTTGATGTTTCTCTGTTTCTTCCTCCTATAGTACCTCCCCCCCTCTCTACCTCATACTACTGATGTTTTATTAACCTCTTGTCCCTATAATTCTTCTACTGACCACTATGGTCTAAGGCAGACTCCATTTAGTGCTCATTCGCATGCATGAAGTCAACAGCCAGAGGAGATGAAACGTAGGAAGGAAGCACGCTGTTAATCTGTGATGTCTCAGAGTGGCACTGCAGTCTCCGGTCTCGACTTTCTGTAATCAGATGACCTCTCTTTACATAAAAAAAATCTTGCAAAATGGCTTTGTTTGGGTAATATAGGTAAATTGACAGTCCATTTTTTCTGCTTTCCACTACTTTGGTTTTACTCTCACAGACATTAGCCATGTATGACAATAGGATTATTTAAAACTGAAAAAGTGGACTGAACAAGTTAAAACAATTTTTCATCATCTATCCTTTATGACTAAAAGTTTGATTGACTATCTCAATCTAGTTACATAGTAAAAATTAAAATAAGAGAAACATAGACAACATACACTTAGAACAACATACACTTAGAACATTCTAGTAGTTTTCATAAAATGCGTCAATTAACCTAACCTGTTTCAAAAAGGATGTCTGTGTTGTCTCTAGTGTTCAGACGTTCTCAGCTGATTTCATAAATTGACTCATGTTCAGTTCAGCGGTAATAAAAACTCATTACAAAACCGGCTATATAACATTTAGGCCTCCTCTCCCCTGAATATCAGCAGGAGAGATGAGGCACCTGCTTGACAGTGAGTTAAAGTCTCTTTGAATCATATAATGAGTTATTGCAGAGGTGAGTGTGTATGATACTTGGGGCTACATGGATGCAAGGTCTGAGAGACTAATTTAAAAAGCTATTAATAGGAAAGATACAAGGGCACAGTGCTTCCTACTGAACACAGGTCCTTGACATAAGGCTTGTAAGGTCTTCGGACACAAATTAAAACCTGATGGCACCAGCCAAGCCTGCTCATTCTTATGCAAGTTATGTGCTTACTGCCTCAGGGGTCCTGGGCTCATTTCTGCTGTGCCTGGTATACCATGGCACAGAGTATGTGCCTTACAAAAGGAAGACCCGCATGGGTAGGGTTATTGTGTGAATGCAGTGTGTTGTGTGTGTGACTATTTGGCATCAAGTTGAGTCCAATATACAGATATCATTGAAACATACAAACAGGCATCTTCCAAACCATCAATTGGAATTATTTTTGCTCCAGTTAATCCCCAGACATTAAAGGGTGGCTCCATTATTTTTTGTTGTTTGAGATTTTGATATATCTTAGCTTTCCAGTTGTCTCTTATAGGGGAGGGCAACAGCACTGTAACATATGTCACAGCTTTTTGCAGGGGACTGCCCATTGTTCTGATGGCTCATAATTGCAAAGCTCCAGTAGTACGAAAAAATATACTATTGCACCAAAAACCCATTTGTCAGCCAAGTATCCAAAAAAACAAATTTTAAGATCTTCAGAGGGCCTTCTCTATAAAATTGGCTTCACACTCTTGCAAACAGATGGCTTCTTTTTATAAGAAATAGTCATGAGACCTTCCTCATACAGCAGGGGTATGACCTGTGCTACTCTGCCTCTCACTGGCAAGCAATTATTGCTTTCATAGGTTGGGTTCATTGGGTTTAGGGATAAGGAGAAGTGACATTGGTTAGGGTCACGGTAAGAATATCATGGTAAAAATATTAGAGACAGAGTAGGGCAAGTTATCCTTTAACTGGCCCTTCTGATATATGCATGTTTGTTTTTGGGATACCAGACTATCGGACAAATGGAGATTTGTCAGACCTTAGAGAACTCTAAGGTCTCTAAAGCTGTCACAACAGTGGCATGGCACCTTTTTTCAAATGACAGAGTGAGAGTTTCCATTTAAAAATAATAGAAAAGAACTCATATGGACCTGCCCTTTAGGTAAATCATGTAGGGCTGTACCCAACTCAGTTATGCCAGTCAAATCAGTTTCTGCAGTTCAACACGAATTTTGGACAATTCAGGTTTTTTTCCATACAAAGTTTTAGAGGTTGACCGGGACTCAGTGGGATGTTCAGTGTGACAGTGGCATTCACATAATATAGTAAACAAGCCAACGGCACTAATGACATTTTGCAAATCTGCATGATTTTTTGCCACTAGACATTAAACAAAAGACAGAGACTGTGTACTAACGTCCAAAGAGTAACTTGAAAGTCAAGAGCACTCACTCAGCAGCAAAATCTGTAGACCAAAACACCCCCAAAAGTACACTGCACAGCACACTGACTAGCAACAAAACAAACAAAAGAAAAACTGCTTGACTTGAAGCAATATGAGTTTAGTTGAGTACAGAGGGATCTGACTGATGATTTCAATCTCCAACTTTCTGGGGGCAACACTAAAATTACGTCTAGTCCTCTAAGCCTGTGCATCAAGACTGCCCATGGATTCCTTAATGTAAAGTCACAGATGTGTGTTCATAGTCTGTGAGGCAGACACATCAGAAGGTGGTCTAACAAAGTAAAGGTCAAATATGGTGATTGACTGTTGATTTTTATTCGGTGGATGACTAACCTAAGAGATATCTAAGAGATAATAATTTTCCTAAGAGATATCTAAGAGATAATAATTTTCTGAGGACAATTAAAAAAAAGACACATCTGGAGGTGCTGGAAAAAAATTAATGCCAGATCACAAAATGTGGTAAAATTAGTTTGTTTGTGATTAAAAACATATTTTCTGTTCAGGATCCCTCTGTAAGCTCTATTTTGAATGGAGCACAGAGTGACTGATTCTAATACATCCACTGAGCCTGGAAGCTGTAATAACAGAATTTAGCCAAACCTGTCATTGAGTTATACTGTAAGTGACACATACAACTCACTATTTCTCTGCAGTAAACTTGTGAATAAGACAGAGATTTAAATGCCTTAAAGGAATATTTCACCCATAAAATGAACATTTGTGTCACTTAGCCATGCCATGTTAACCTTAAATTTGTGAAAAAAATTGTTCTTCTGTTATGCCTCCATGGAAAACAGCGATCATATTGATTTATTGATTGAAATAGAATCACGATTAAAAACAGCAAAACAATATCAAAGCATCTGTTTACAAACTGTCACACAACTTGTACAGGATAATCCACGTTTCATTTATCCATTTGTTTGCTTACCCAATCAATCAGTAATCCGTGTTCACCTTTTTCCCTGGAGGTATTGGCGAAAAAAAAGGGACAAAAAAGTGGTATGACTGATATATTCAAATAGTAATTTTGTGGGTGAAGTTTTCCTTTAAAATACCTCAAACTAACCTTATGAGTTGCCTTGAAAATAAAAAAGAATTCTGACCGATGTCTTTCCTTTCCACCAAGATCGCTGACAAGGTTGAGGAGCCAATAATGCAACTTCTAGTAGTTCAGCAAGTGACAGATGGCATTTCTAGTTAAATGGGAGAGCGCAAGGTTAAAAAACAAGGAATGAGCAGGCATGAGCAGGTGAATGAGGTTTTGTCTGCCCTGTAAGTTAGGGACAACAAGAAAGGGCAGTGTGACATGACTGCTGCCCTCCTTGGAGGACACTGTGCCGGTGAAGAATTTTCTCTAACAGATGTTATATCATGACAATGCAGAGTTTCAGACTTGCACTGAGAATATAGATTAATTCACACGCCTTACTAAAGAAGATTGGTTATGTTTGAAAACAGTAAGTAAGATGAGAGAAGAGCAGCTGATGCGACCCTCAGTGTTGTTCAAGAAACAATCACATCTCAGCATGGAAATCCATTGGCCCCAGGGGACCTCATTAATTTTCAGTATTATTAAATATGGTACGCACATTGAATTTTATATGACAAAGGCAGAACATTTTCAATAAGCATCCTATTTCATTAAAGTTGGAGGAGAACGATGGATCTCTATTACTTACAAGAAAAGTACTCTGGCAGGTTTTTTTTCCCTCTGGAACAGCAGACTTGAGGTAAAACATAAACATAAATGTCCAAAGAAAATCATGACAAAAAAAACACTCAAGTTTGCATCCAAGTTATTGGATCCAAGTTTGAACGACCGACTTTCTGCATTGTGCCAGCCATGCTGCTCACCTCCAACAGTCTGAAGTCAAGCGGCAGACTCACTGACGCTCAGATTTCTAAAATCTTTTTGTGTGACATGCTTTACTTGCTTTATGAAATGTAGACATAGCATTGTCATTACAACATCATGCTTATTGTACTGTGTTACCTGGAGAAATGTATAGCCCTCTGACCAGCTACACTGAAGTAGAAGTCGGTGGTGTGTTTCATCTCATCTGTGTGTCCTGTCTCCTCTATCCAGTGACCAATTGGATGGCAGTAGACTCCATCCACGACGTTCCTCTCATCATATGAACAACATCTGTCATGGCTCGGACCACTGCCTAGTGACAAAGAAGACAACCACTGCTGGTTAGTGCCTAAATACATATTGTAGGATGTTTTGGGATACTGAGCACTCAATAATGTGTTTTTTAAAAAGCATGTCCTAAACAAGTATAGGCAGATGCTGCCTATTTGTATGTTGCCTTCAATAAGGTGGCAACTGTTTAGGTGTCAAACACGGAAAGAGAAAATGCATTTCGTCTAACAACCAGTTGTGGAGAGTAACAAAGTGCATTTACTTTTGAAGCACTCATTTTCCTCAGTATTACTGTGGTTTTTACTTGACACTTACCCTTACTACCTTTCTGACACCCTTTGTGTCTCCCAAAATCCACCTCAAATCAAGCCAGGTAAGTGTTCTCCTCTAAGTTTCTTCTCTCTTCTCCCCTCTCTTCCCTCAAAAAATAAGGGAGCAGGGGGAGGCAGAGCGTACAGTTAGGTCCAGCAGGGGAGAGTTCAGTCCAATCAGATGCCTTTCCTTGGCTCTACCTGCCCTTCTCTTACTTTAATATAAATCTATGCTTCTTCCTACTTTACTATCCATCCATATTTAACCCAGTAGCTCCCACTTGGAAACCCTCAAACACCTTCATCTCCACTCACAGTCTCATGTATGTGCAACAAGGGATTGTAATATCTAGTCCTAAACTGAACCCACTAGATCGGACAGGTACATTAACCAGTAAATTTTTAGATTTTGATCAAAATAAATCATATGATTTGTTTGTAAGATATTGATTTTAACAATTAACAAAAGGACATAAAATATATATTACTTCATATATTCATATATTACTTCAATTAGACACAACAGTAAAATAACACTCTGAATGGGGTTGTTTTGTATTTTGAATCCATTTACAATTGATATTTTAAGTAAATTTTACAGATAATAGTTTGGTAATGTTAGAAATAACTTTTATTTAAATACAATTTTCATTGCAAGACTTTTAATTGTGATGTAGTATTTTTACACTGGAATTGCTGCTAACCAAAAAGTCTCAGTAAAAGCTCATTTACTAATGTGCTGAAATAAATGAACTACTGAGCCTATAGAAAATAACAGGTGTCACTTTACCGCCATCATGTGGCAGTGAGGATATCCTCCACAATATGAACCAAATATGGCGGAGTTGTTTTCGTCTTTTGCCTTAACCATTATTAAGATGAGAATTACATTTAATCTGGGAGACACCTCAACAACAATACCCTTTTGCACGCGGCTGAATCTGCAGCACAACAACACAGTACAGACGTATACCTTCCCAGATAAAGTTGCCATGGACTCTTTTGACGAACTTGAACCACATCGTGTCTCTGAACGGCTCTGCCAGCTGCACGTCGCCGATCCACAGACACGGTTCATGTGTTGACAGGAGCTTCTGCGAAGCTCGCATCTGCACGGCTCCGTTCGGGTCCCAGTGGCCCATTTCCGCACGCGAACCCAAAACAAAGACTTCTACATTGGAGGAGTCCGGAGTGAGAACGACTCCGAATCTGAACAACATTGTCGCAGCCTTAACTGAATGATATGTCGTCAGCTGTTTACTGTGGCGGAGTTGGGTTATGAAAGTCTATTATAGCTCTTGTTTAAAGTCAGCGTGACCGTTTGACTGCATGGTGAAGTCTACAAATAATCGAATTTGGATAGTGCAGAAACAATGTCCCACTGAAGAATGAAGTCCCACTGTGTCCGAATTATGGCGCACCCTATCAGCCACACCAGAGAGAACTCTACACCGGTGTAACTTAAAATAGGCGACTCTAAATACTTGTACTAACTAGTGTGTGTGTGTGTGTGTGTGTGTGTGTGTGTGTGTGTGTGTGTGTGTGTGCGTGTGTGTGTGTACACATATATATATACAGTGTATATGTGTGTGTGTGTATTCTCACACTAAATATACATTAAAATGCGTGCGTGTGTGGTTTTGAATTGCATTGCATTATGCACACTGACAAGTGTTTCTATTTTGTATTTATAAGCAATTAATTTTTTTTAATGTAATACACCTTTTTGTTCTCTGGGCGACAGTAAACAGCAGTTTTTGACCGTGGTTGTGGCATCTGCAGGTTGCGTGGTAATAACTTAAATTTGCTTTGGCTAGTAAACTGGGGGTTTGATGATGTTTTATCTGGATACAAGTAATGTTGTAAATATTTGTGAAAAATATACAAAGTGGCAAGGAGCAAAGGTAAATGTTTGTGGACATTTTGGTTTCTGTCTACACTGCTAATTCATTCAATTAAGTCTGCAGACATTGCAGCATCAGTGGCTTAATGGAAAGCACTATATTGTAGCCCTGAGGTTTCTGCAAGGCTGCTACCGTTAGGCGATGTGGTTTTGTAGATTGGGGGTTTGAATGTCATAGATTTGTCTCCAATTTGGGGGGTTTCAGAGAACTGTCATCTAGACATATTAATTTAACTTCTGTTGTTATAAACACCATAGGATGGTCCCAGCATCACTTGGAAGTGTAAAAAAGCTTACTAAATTAGTCTTAAACAATAAAATATAGTCCACAGGTTACATTGTAAGGAATTGAACTTCTGGCTGCTTCATGTCAAGTCACAGTTGTAGCTTAAGAGGTCATGCAGTGAAATTATCTAGAGGTCGCAGCTCTAGACAACCAAAACAAACTTTACTGGATTAGAGGAGACACGCTACACAGACGTAATTACAAACATTAGATAAGCGTTTTTTTGCATTTGCATTTCCATTATACATAATAAAAAGAATAAACTCTTGATACAAAAATATGCAAGCGCTATAACATTGCTATACTGCTATATTTTATTCAGTTATTATTAGAAATAAATAAATTCACGAAAGAAAATCTGAAGATAAAAAGCAGTTAATTATGTTAAAGACACAAAGATGAGCACTGCTTGGAGCTCAAACTCTGATATGATCGAAATAATTTTGACTAGTGTTAAACACACAGTAGTTCTGCTTTTAGAATTGATGATATGTCAAAATAAATGTTGCGCATGCACTTCTAGAAGTCTCTTACCACAAAATCATCACATAAAATACAATAACCAGCAAACTCTCAAACTAAAATTATTTATCAGATACTGTGGATATTTTTGGGGGGCGATATCTGAATTGATAAGTAGGGGCCTGTGTTAATCAGTTAAGTTACTGCTCCACATACAATACTGTAGGTCTGTACTTCACCATAAAGTGGGCCCACTCATGTGACACAACCAAAACGACGTCCTCCTTTCTCAGCTTCTAATCTTATTATCTTATTAACTTTCTTTAACACCTCACCTTTTGTATGTACTAATTACAGAGTATAAAAATACATAGTTACAATCATTTCATGCAGAATGGTTCCCTCAGACTCTCTTAAATAGTTATGCTGTTCTCTATGTCAGCAGGGTTCAGATATGTGTAGGGTACTTCAAGCTGTGAGTTTCTTGCTGTCCTACCTCAGTGAGGCAATTACAGCAAGAAACTCACAGCTTGAAGCACCCTACACATATCTGAACCCTGCTGACATAGAGAACAGCATAACTATTTAAGAGAGTCTGAGGGAACCATTCTGCATGAAATGATTGTAACTATGTATTTTTATACTCTGTAATTAGTACATACAAAAGGTGAGGTGTTAAAGAAAGTTAAATGATCATGCTGCATGTATTTATTATCGTCAAACTTACAACATCTGTGTATTTTTCTGTAAGCAGCCAAGTCATTGCTGCAAAGCTGACTGTCTCGCCAACATCTGGGAGGGTCTCCAAAATTGTCCTCATGCTTGACTGTCCTTTGGTGGTTGGAGGAGGCTTGTTCAGCAGGAGCGAAACATTGGGCGCCCAGGAGTAGTAGTCGTACTAAATCATGAGAGAAGCTTTGATATGTATTACTTATTTTTTAATTTTTAAAAAAAAAATGTATCATGTATTGTGAGGTTATGGGCCCACCTTGGATAGGAATCTATTTTTGTAAATTAATTCTGATGTAAAACAGGGAAAGAAAAATGGGTTGTCTTTTTACCATTTGCCTGTTTGCCCTGTTTAAGGGAATTATTAAAAGCAAATCAATAATGGATGAAGCAGATTACAGATCTTCCACATTTTTGATACATTTAAAAAATTGTTAAAACATCATATGTGTTCCTTTGTCTTAACTATTTACCTGCCCACTGTTTACTGCAGCATGTTGAGCTGTGGCTGTGAAGATCACCATGGTGATAAACTTGATCACCTCTTCAACAGTATGAAAACCTGCTGGAAACCCTGTTGACAGCAAAAGCATTTTCAGATTATTAAAATCCTGATTCCAAAAAAGTTGGGATGCTTTGTAAAAGGTAAATATAAATGGAATGCAGTACTTTGCAAATCCTCTCTATATGCTATTGACTACAGTCCAAAGAAAATATATTTTATGTTTAAACTCATAAACTATTATTTTCTTCATTCATTAATAGGCACTAATTCTGAATTTAATGCCATCACCTTTTTCTATAACAACTCTCCTCGCCTCCTGTTTTCATTTACTTTTTATTTGTGTCTATATGGCTAGACATAGACATATTTATAATTAAGACATGGGTTATGGATACATGTGTTAAATACCTGAGGCTTTGTTTCTGAAGAATCCATGTGTAAATATCTCACTGGTCCACTCCTGCAGCTCAGTGTCTTTACACACCTCATTGTCTGAGGGATAATAGTGCTCCACTACTGCCTTCACAAAGCTGGTGAACACCAAACAATTTGATTTTGAAAAGAGACAGAAATTAAGTTCTCAATGAAATACAAGTATTGAACCATAAAAAGTCCCGTCTCTAAAAATTGGTGATTGCTTCTATTAAAAAAAAACAACAACAAAAAACCTGTTGATGATGTTCCACAGCTTCAGGCCGTCATCTCTGTAGTAGAAGTTTGGTATGGACTCCAGTCCTCGTGCAGTGATGTTCTCTGGCAGACAGAGGGAGCTGTAGGTCGTTTCAGAGTGAGCCCTTCTCATGAGCTCCATCAGGCCGTCATATCCAAGTGAACTCTAATAAGTAAAAAATATACAAATAATCAGACACATTTCTTGAAGTTTAAAAAAGGTTAAAATTTTTTAAAAAAGGGCTTTAATTTAGGTTTGCATGGTGCAGAATAATTGGAATAGTCTGAATATTTAGAAGTGTATATTTTAAAAAGCCATACTATATTCAAAGCCCCCTTTGGTCCAAAAAGAGATATGCGACCTCCAGTGTTTACGTAGAGCGTGTACCGAAAGTGTGGGATCAGCAGCTGTACAGACAGAAGGAAAACATTTGAAAGTCAAAAAAGACACTTATTTACACATCCTTGGTGTGTCAGTCACCAAAGACAGCCATAAGCAAACAAAACTGTGGAGAAGTGTTGAAATGAGTTGGAACAATGAACATGCAGTGAGTACTAAGGCTCAGAAAATCAAAAGTCTGAAAGATGTGGACTTCTGTATTGGTACTTTATTCTACACTAGCATTTAACCCCCACCATGTTTATCTTCTTCATTTGTTGTTAGTCATATTTATTTATCTATTCATTATGTCTTCATTATTGAGTTTAATAGATTTCATTGTAATTGACAATGACATGTTGGATTATGACTATGCTGAGATCCAAATAAAGTCTAAGTGTGGAAGCAAAGTTCTGGGGTGTCCTGGCGGTCTAGAAGTTTAAGGTGCCTAACACACTATTGCAGCATCCGTTTTGAGTAAACATTGGGCAGGTTAAATGCAGCAGCACTGTGACCTCTGCAGAGCTCCCAAAGTCCTGAAAGGTTAAAGATTTTGTCATTTGTGTGATGATTAAAAAGCAAGTTACTTTTTTAGCACACAAGATAATAACAAGTTATCTTGTGTAAAAAAAAAAAGTAACCTTCTGTGACCTTAGGGGCTCTGTAGACATCTGGTGTGTAATGTTACCTTGTAGAGGGGATGAATCACAGAGAAGCTGCGAAGAGCGGCAACAGCATAGACCTCAGCCAGAAAGTGAGTGTTCATGAGGTGATGGACGGCTTGATGATCCATGGAATCTGCATTTTTAATAAACATCTTTGCCAGCAGCCAGTCAGCCTCTGGGTCACTTGGCAGAAAGATGGGATTCTGCTCCGAAGGTTGTTGGTGCAACTGGAATTGTCATAAAAACATATTTAATTTTTATACATTCAAATAGTGCAACAAGACTCCTGAAAACAAACTTCTGTATTGTGGAATTCTCTTTGATTATGTGACTGGACCAGTGATTTTACTTAAGTTTATACCATAAAAATACGGTCAATGATTTGCTCTGTCAATTAAGTACCTGTATTGCAATTGGCATCAGTTTTTTTTCTTGGTTCACGTAGAGCAAACAGAGACCAGCAGTCACATGCAGAGGTTCACCATTTTTGACTCTGGGTGGTATTCCATCCATCCTCTTTTGGTTATAGAGGAATATGTTGCCTTTCTGTGTGGTAAGAAAAGAGAGAAGTAAAAATGTTTAAGAAATCAGGAGGCCGTGAAGGAGATAGGGTTCAAGAAAAGTTGGCCCACAAAGATTATGACTAATTTAAAGCCACTCGTCTTTCTTACCTCCATTTCCTTCTCAGAGAGCTTCCCTCTGTCAGGAACGGCTTCACCATCTCCTCTGTGACTGGAAAGTTTGGGGGAAGCTCTGAGCAGCGCTTGATCACATTGGGGTTGACTCCATTCAGAAACTGGGATCCATAAAAGTCGTCCTCCTTCCAGTGCTCAGAAACATACTCTGGAAGAACAGCAGTTGACAAATATAATATCTAAAATTTTCTTTCTTTGGGTTTGAAGTTCAACATGATGATCATGGGCATTTAACTAAAAACATCATTGTTAGTTTATTCTTGAAAGAGTTTTACTTCATGGACAAAGAAATCTTGTTACCAAACAGAACCAACAAATATATCTATCTCTGGAAATGGAACCATGACATTCTTGTGGCAAATTATGCTGTAAAACTGAAAAATGGGTAAAAAGAAAAATTACCTGACATTGTTGTCTTTTTGCACCAGAAGATTTTTTTCATGTCTTCAATGCATTCCCATTTTTCATTGGATCCAAGCAGCCCCTTAAGCTTGAGTTCAATGCCACTGAAGACACGGTGAGAAAAACAAGGGTCAACACAATACAAGATTAAACATTACGAATTTACATTTGGCCCAGAAATGTAGAGAATATGTCTATAGTGGCTTAACTTTTTTGTGTCCATCATATATAATATAGACCCACGTTATCAATTTTGTGTTATCTGCTTTCAGTTGATTTGGACTTAGAGAAGCGGATTTCAGTTGGGAGCTCAGATGCATGTTCGAAATGGTTGATGTGGGGTAGCCCTTCAGCCATAATCCTCCATCTAAAACAAATAAACAAAAAAACAAAGTTACTAAAAAGAAGTTAGACATAACTCCAGGTGAACTTCTGAGATCGTAACTGCAGCTCTATGTACATGTTGTACTATACACATCAAAACTTACTGGTACAAGCTCTTTTTATGTATCAGCTCTTTTTTCCGGTGGTCAGTCAACAGGGGTGGTCCTCCTCAAAATCCTTCATGGCTGAGGTATGAAAACAGTAACATTTTTACTGACAAAACTGACAAAATAAATTGTCAAGAAAACAAATAATTATATTTTATTTGGGGAATTTGAGTCAGACCTCTCCCTCCTCTCAGCTCCACCAGTTCTCCCCTGGAGATCCATCTGTAACAGGGGAAAAGAATGGCTTCTCCTTCTGGAGTCGTCACCACGACTTTGGAGAAGTACCATTCATCTTCTGGGAGATACAAAAATGGATCTTTCTCCACCTTAACCAGGAGGAGTTCCCCAGAGATAAACTGGTTTTCACGGTGTAGGTCCCGGTCTTGAAATGATAATTATTAATATAAAAATAATTCAGTGAGGTATGTAATTATATGTAAATTTTGTGTACTCTGCTAACTGGAGAGAGGCAAATACTCCCACAACCTAAATATTTGCTCAAACAAAAGCCTTTACATTATCCCAGAAATACTTGAAAAGCACTCCATCAACTTTCTTTCTCAGTTTGAAGTTAAAGTAAATATGTCCACCAAGAATCAAATGTCAGTATAAAAAATGACAAACCTGAATGCACATTACAGTAATTAAAGTGACAGAAAATTCTGGCACCTGACTGGTGAAAGCCTAGATTGTATAGTATAACTAAACCCTGTCTGGGAATATTTGGGCTTTTACAGTGGCTTAGTTTAAATTTTTTAGACTCCAACTTCAAAACACTGAATATAATGTATCATGTGACTCTCGAAACAAAAGAATGAATTGCCACGTGATTTTTATATTCACAGTCAGTCAGTTAATTCAGCTGGAATTACAGGGGTTAAAAGGCCACATCTGTAAGATGAATTTGCCAACTCATCAAATTTGTGTGGCTTACTGTATTGAAAACTAAATGTAGGTTTGAACTCTCATACAAATCATTTAAACAATAAATTTAGAAAAGTGGATCGAATTTGATTGTCCAAAAGACTGTTTAACGCACTTCTGTGCCTCACAGCCCTTGAATTATGAACTAAAATGTGAATTACTTAATAGATTTCCACATGATAATGACATATATTTATGTGTAGTTGAGTAAAGTTAGGTAAATGTAATTCTCTCTAATAGTCCCTAGATAGTCAAAACAAACAAAAGACAAAAGTCACTACATTATCCCAGACCTAATTTTAGGAGGATTTAACTTACTGTCCCCGTTGAAAAGTCAGAGCCATAGGTGTCCAACTCAGTTCTCTCACTCTGCCCTTCAGTTCCAAATAAGGTGACATATATGTGGTCCCATGTTCCTGCATATTGCTTGTCACCTGTTGTCACCTCTAGCTTGTACTCAGCCATTGTTTGATGTGTGGAAACTGTCTAGAAAGAGAAACAATAAAATCTCTACATTGTGAAGTGAATACTCCAACACGCAGAAAGAAACTTTAAATTTGCAAATAATTCATGTACTAAGAGCTTCTGATGTTTTTGTCCAGTGTCCAAATTTTCGTCCACACTTATCCAAAAATCTTGATAAAGCTTAACTTTGTTTAGTATTATGTTGTGAACAATTTTAAAAGTGCAGTATTTTGATCATCAACTGTCATACAAAGAGAAAAGATGAGAAATGTTCCAGTACCCACACCTTCAGATGGAAGTGGTTTTTACCACGTCTTCGTCTTATAGTTGCAGGTCCAGTTTTTCCCTGTCTTTGGTCTGCGTTCTTTCTCTCTGTCTTTTTCTTTAGTAAGTCCATCTGTCTGAACCTTTGTGAGACCACCTCCCCCACTGTGCTTTGACATAACATGTCTGGCACCTCTTTACAATGTTGTGTTTCTGGTTTTTTTAGTAGCTGTATGGTGAGGGGTAGGAGCAACAGTTGTACTAAACCAGGGGTGTCCAAACTGTTTTTAAAGGGGGACAATAATAGATAATGTCAATAAACCTGGGGGCCAGGTGCTTCTTGCATCATCTGGGTTATCAAAAAATTCCCATCCAAATTAAACAAATTCAACTGCTTTATCCTTCAATAAAAAAGCATTGCACATTCCACTGCTCCTGAAAGCGGTGGCCGTAGCTGTCATCTTCATGCTTCTTTACTATTGCCATGTGTCCTACCTATTTGTATATATATATATATATATATATATATATATATATGTATATATATATAAACACTACAGTTCATTTGCCATCTCTGTAGGTCATGCTTGGGGCATGTCTACAAAGTGTATAATAGTAATTCCATCGTGAGGTGACTGAAAACAACAAGGCAAATAACCTGAATTCTGACAAGAAACACCTTAGAGACCATTATTTCTCCATGATGAATCAAGTACATGGTACATAATAAGTCTGCCCTTATGATGGTCACTTTATAAACACATTGTAAACTATAGCTGGGTGGTGGTGCTTCAAACGGTCTGTGCATCTAATCTGACTCATGCTCATTGTTCCCACTCATTTCTTAGTATCTGTACTTACTCACATAGTTTTATTGTAGTAGTTATACTTTCAACCCAGAAATAAATGTTAGGAAATTGTAGCAAAATACTAATTTTTGGTTTAAATTAGTATTTTTGTCGTGTTTACCTTTTTACCTTTGCTTTGAGTGTATAGCCACCTAACTGGTTAGGAATGTTAGGAAATTGTAGCAAAATACTAATTTTTGGTTTAAATTAGTATTTTTGTCGTGTTTACCTTTTTACCTTTGCTTTGAGTGTATAGCCACCTAACTGGTCCCCCCCCCCCATTCTAAACATTACTCACAAATCCGCTGCTTCAACTTGCTTTCTTACTCAACCCACCTAACTTAGTTAAAATATTAATATTTTCTCAATTCATCAGAGTTATTATATTTATTTTAGTTTTAATGTTTAATTTCATTTTGAATTTTTCTTTTTAATTCAGTTTATTTTTGGTGGTTTCCGGAGTTGGTTTTTTTACTGTTCAAAAATGTTAAATTAATTTGAGTTTGTATTAGCTTCAGAATTAAAATACAGGGGGTATTATGTGTGTAAAATTTAAGAAGTAGGTATTAGATCACCAACAAAACACTTTATAAACGGAAATGACTCACAGTTATGTAGACATCGCAGTCGCAATAAACATATGCACCACTGGGTTCTCAACTTAAGACATTCTAGGTCTTAAGGTTTAGCTAACTATGATAATCTTGATTTGTATCTGGATCTGCAATGAAAAACACAGTGATAAAAAGTCTGTCAACATTTGTTGGCTTGTGGAGTTTTGTAGAATACTGAAATATTGTCTGGGAACAAATTATGCAGAAACATTTCTGAACACTTAACTTTTTTGCATTTTACTGAACACTAGGTGTCAATACTGAAATTTTATAATCTTGTTTTATTGTGTGCATGACATCTTTTGCATGTTGGTCCATCCTGGCAGTCACAAGGTGCCAGACTTTAAGCAGCAGGCATCCAAGAGTTAATATCAAGAGGCAAAGTGCCAAATGAGAGTGCATTTTGGGTTGGCTTTTACTTTTATTTTTCCAAGCAAGTGCGTTTACGAACTGATAATCCTGTACGTAAAACTTAATCGTGTATTGCATTCAAAAATTAGTCAGAGACAAACGGGTGAATATTAATTCTGTATGAGACATTAATCAAGTTACCACACGCCATATATGATTGAGGGATGTCCCTGCAGTAATGAAGGTCCACTGATCACTGCACAAGCACACTGTAGACTGTAGATGGCCGGTGTGTTTGAAATTATTTGTAAACCAAAATAAGACACTTGTATGCTCATTAGCATCTCTAATCTCTTGTTGATAGTTCATGTACTGTTTGTTTACTGCATACCATTAACACATTTAACCCCAAAATAATAAAACCGCAAATACTAGAAATCACTCAAAGAGATGATACTGTGACTATGTCTAGGGTGGACATTTCATAGTCCTCTACATGATAATACATAAATGTTGTGGAAAAAAATAATTAGATGTTACACCCAAATTTGAATTTTGAGAGGCCTTGTAGTCCCTCACAGTTCGCATCCCTTGTGTGAAGAGAATTTGCGTGTCAATCGATTAAACTATGAGGACCCTGATGATATTCTTTGCTCCCATTGTGAACAGTCTGGTCTGTGTCGATGCATGCTGTATCGTTATACTCTCCAATATCTTGATTATAATATAAATTATGTACCGATTTGTGTCATAATTAACATATTCAAGTAAGGACAAGTGAGACTCATCAAGTCTTTTTTCATCATAAGTAAGTGAAGATTTGCCTGAAATACAAGTTCTCGTCACATCATGTTCTTTATGTACCTGTAACTAGTTGTTCTTTAGAATACACAGTGATAGGCAATTATGCTAATGATCAGTCTAGGCACCTCTAAATTTTGTGATATACTAAATTAAGCGCAATACCCTTTTATACCTGTCTGTACGTAATACAGGAATGCAGGAAGGCAGAGTATATCAAATCAGGATTTGTTGAAGGTCCTTGAAGCAACACCTAGATAGCTCTCTAACACCTCACCAATTGCATTTACAGTAACATGTGCAAAGCATGCTTCCAGCATGCAAAGCAAGTGCTGACAAATACATGAATACAATTGTTTCATGCAGAATGCCTCCATAAGACTTTCTTAAACAGTTATGCTGCTCTTCAACCCAGCTGGGTTGAAAAAACGGACAAAGTTAGACTGACAGCTTTTCCTGGAGAAAATAAAAGGTATTTTCAAAATGTGGATAGGCCATAAGGATCAGACTGTAGGTGTTTATTAACACCAAACCTACCATGTCAGTGTACTTCTGTGTGAGCAGCCAAGACAGTGCTGCAAAGCTGACTGTCTCGCCAACATCTGGAAGGGTCTCCATAATCGTCTTCATACTTGTCTCTCCCTTAGTTCTCGGGGGAGGTTTGTGCAGCAGGAGCAAGCCATTTGGCATCCAGGACTGGTAGTCAAACTAAATGATGGAAGAATCTTCAATATGTATCAAGCAGCCTTAATTCTTGATCAAACACCAATGTGTATATGAATTTGATAGTCGCATTTACCTGTAGTTCTACCTTCTACCTTGTAGTTTGTAGCGCATCACTCCATATCTCATCCAGCCACTCGCACTTGATCTCTCATTATTATTACTGGGGGCAAATATAGTGATTTTGGGGCCTGGGGCCATAGGTACATTTCTTTATTTTCAACCTTTCTCTGACTGAGAATGTTGGCAGGCTGTTAGGCTATTGGAGCTATAGGAGAAGATGAAAAACATTTTCCAGTGTAAAATGGTTAGTAGCACTCAGCAGAAGTTCAAGTCAGAGTCCTGCAGTGAGGGGAGGTTGACCTACTATCAGAGCAATGTACTTATATTTACCAGAAGTTTGTTTAAGATGGAGCTTTTATTTTTTATATTATGCTGGATAGTTTCATAGATAATAATGCATCATATGTTTATTACACTCCAAGACACCACAGTCACATGAAACCGTGTCAGTGAACTATAAGGGCAAAAAACAAACCAAAAAAAGAAGCAAAAAGTAAAATAATCCTTCATGAATTGTAATCGAGGTTAAATGTTCAATTAATCGTGATATTGATTTTAGGTATAATTGCTTAGCCCTAATATATATACATATATATACATATATAGTGTTAACAAATGACCTGAGAACAATATGAGAATGTTTACCTGATGCTTTGTTTCCTAAGAAGCCATGTATGAATATCTCACTGATCCATTCCTGCAGCTCAGTGTCTTTATGTAATATGGCTGTTCTTTTTCTTTGAAATAGCTGCTATGCTAGCAGCTGCTTTTTAAATCTCCTGCAATGGGCTACACAAATAAAGCATCAATCCTGTGCCACCCATGGTCATCTCTTTCTGGATTTACATTTGTTATAAGCTCATCATGGCACTGTGACCACCCCCATTCCAGGCTCAGAGGTAGTCCACTACAGGCAGACTACTACACTACTGACACTAAGATGGCAGACAGCAGAAAAGTGTGCTAACAATGTGTCAGCACCCAAAAGGTGAAGCTAATGAAGGTAAACTTTGTTTGCATGGTTTTACAGGGATACTTTATGATTGAATTTTGAAAAAGAAACGGGAAGTGTTAATTTTAAAATAAATGTTTTTCATCTCTGTGACTGATGTAAAAAATGAAACTTTAGTGGTATGATGTCAGTATAATTATCAGCAGACCCTTTTCACTACCTATTTTTTGCTGAAAACCTTGCATCAGGCAGGAAAAATAGGCAAGACTCCTCTCGAGATGCTCCGCATCGGAGCAGAAGCCAAGCTGTACCTGAGCAGCATAGCTCAGATGAGCAGCGTGCCTGGTTGTTACCTTTCTTTAGCAGTGTAACTCGTCACAGGTATCAAGGTGGACAGGCTAATGATGCCTTTTTCAAAGCACCTACTTGAGATCTCATCACAGTTGATTCCTGTTCAATTTAAGAATGAAGGTGCTCGATTAAACATACAAATTGTGCTTGGACATGCAATGGTTTCCCTTCCGCACTTAATCAACAGCAACCCCACTGGAGGGTCTCCCACCATCTGCTTGTCTGATCGCTTTTGACCCACAATTGTTGGTTGTGGCTGATTTTATACTGCAGATGCTGAGATCGAGAAAAATCCTTGGGTGCAGGAGACAAAAGGCAGACCTGTTGTTGTTATTACAGAGCAGAGTAGGCAGGACAGTAAATAGGGGTGGTAACAGGAGAACCAAGTGAGGGTGAACAGGATGAGAGTAGAACACACCAATCTAAACAGCACACTATTTATCTTTAGGAAGCACACCTCAGGTTATGTGAACAGTGCAAACAGACAGAGTACAGCATGTATTTGTGTTATGGCAGGGGTATGGGGCAGAAAGTGAAGTGATGCTAACTGATGTCGGGATCAGTGGAACTCCACAGATGACTATTTGTTCATTCAAACTAGACTCTTAAAACAAAATGTAAACAGGCATCTCCTGTTACCTGAGCACACTTAAAATTGCAGCTGAGATCATGGTCACGGTCATTTAACTCACAACAAGATTGTTGGTTTGTTCATGAAAGGCTTTGACTTCATATTAAAAAAAATCTAAAATCTACTTGACACTGTTGTCTTTGTGCACCATGGACATTTAGGTTTCTGCCTTCACAGCTGATTCCTGTGGCAGACATTGCAGTATCAGTGGAAAGCAAGATACTGTAGTAGTGAGGTTTCTGGGCAGCTGCTACCATTAGGCAATGTGGCCTTGTAGATTGGGGGCTTGATGCTCTGGGAGTATCATAGAATTTTCTCCAATTTTGGGATTACAGTTTTGTTATTATAAACACTATAATGGTCCCAGGATAACTTGGTAGTGTAATAAAGCTTATTAGGTTACATTCTAAGGAATTTAACGTCTGACTGCTTCATGTCAAGTCATAGTTGTGTAGTTTAAGAGGATATGCAGTGAAATTACAAAGATGTTACTGCTCAGGACAACTGATAAAACTTAACTGGATTTGAATCAGGAGACAGACCACACGGGTGGTAATTACAAACATTAGAAAAGCTTTATTTTGATATTTTAGTTTAAGAATGCCTGTTTTTGTTTTCCCATTATACATCACAAAGAAAATCCTCTGATTACAAAAATTTGTGAATGCTATACTATTTTATCAAATTATAGGAAGAAATCCTGGAGATAAAAAGCAGTTTATATTACAAACACAAAGATAAACTCTGCTTGGAGTTTAAATTCTGATATGATAGAAAAAATTGACAGAAACACACATCAGTTCTTTTAGAATTGGTCATATGTCAAATTGAATCTTATAGATGCACTTGTAGAAGTCTCTGAACGCAACACCAGTAGCAAAAAAACCCCAACAATTCAGGAAGCTTTCGCACTAGAATTATTCATTCATTTACATTTCACCATAACGTAGGCCCACTCATTGTGAAACAACTAAAATAATGTCCTCTTGTCCCAGCATGCAACATCTCATTAACTCGCTCTAAAACCTCATCTTTTGTATGCACTGAATACAGAGTATAACACACCTCCCAGCATGCAAGACAGGTGTTGGGAAATACATGGTTACAATCATTTCATGCAGAATGGTTCCCTCAGACTCTCTTAAATAGTTATGCTGTTCTCTATGTCAGCAGGGTTCAGATATGTGTAGGGTGCTTCAAGCTGTGAGTTTCTTGCTGTAATTGCCTCACTGAGGTAGGACAGCTCTGCTTGAAATTCCTTGATCATCTGCTTAGGTGCAGGCTCATCGAAACGTTCCTCAGGGTATGAACCCATGGGAACCTGCCACAATGACAAAAGCAAGACAGAAAATTAGTCTGACAACACTTAATTTTAAAAAGAAAAGCTTTTTTAAAATGTGGATAGGCCATAATGATCATGCTGTATGTATTTATTATCATTAAACTTACAACATCTGTGTATTTTTCTGTAAGCGTAAGCAGCCAAGTCATTGCTGCAAAGCTGACTGTCTCGCCAACATCTGGGAGGGTTTCCAAAATTGTCCTCATGCTTGACTGTCCTTTGGTGGTTGGAGGAGGCTTGTTCAGCAGGAGCGAAACATTGGGCGCCCAGGAGTAGTAGTCGTACTAAATCATGAGAGAAGCTTTGATATGTATTACTTATTTTTTAATTTTTAAAAAAAAATGTATCATGTATTGTGAGGTTATGGGCCCACCTTGGATAGGAATCTATTTTTGTAAATTAATTCTGATGTAAAACAGGGAAAGAAAAATGGGTTGTCTTTTTACCATTTGCCTGTTTGCCCTGTTTAAGGGAATTATTAAAAGCAAATCAATAATGGATGAAGCAGATTACAGATCTTCCACATTTTTGATACATTTAAAAAATTGTTAAAACATCATATGTGTTCCTTTGTCTTAACTATTTACCTGCCCACTGTTTACTGCAGCATGTTGAGCTGTGGCTGTGAAGATCACCATGGTGATAAACTTGATCACCTCTTCAACAGTATGAAAACCTGCTGGAAACCCTGTTGACAGCAAAAGCATTTTCAGATTATTAAAATCCTGATTCCAAAAAAGTTGGGATGCTTTGTAAAAGGTAAATATAAATGGAATGCAGTACTTTGCAAATCCTCTATATGCTATTGACTACAGTCCAAAGAAAATATATTTTATGTTTAAACTCATAAACTATTATTTTCTTCATTCATTAATAGGCACTAATTCTGAATTTAATGCCATCACCTTTTTCTATAACAACTCTCCTCGCCTCCTGTTTTCATTTACTTTTTATTTGTGTCTATATGGCTAGACATAGACATATTTATAATTAAGACATGGGTTATGGATACATGTGTTAAATACCTGAGGCTTTGTTTCTGAAGAATCCATGTGTAAATATCTCACTGGTCCACTCCTGCAGCTCAGTGTCTCTTTACACACCTCATTGTCTGAGGGATAATAGTGCTCCACTACTGCCTTCACAAAGCTGGTGAACACCAAACAATTTGATTTTGAAAAGAGACAGAAAGTAAGTTCTCAATGAAATACAAGTATTGAACCATAAAAAGTCCCGTCTCTAAATATTGGTGATTGCTTCTATTAAAAAAACAACAACAAAAAACCTGTTGATGATGTTCCACAGCTTCAGGCCGTCATCTCTGTAGTAGAAGTTTGGTATGGACTCCAGTCCTCGTGCAGTGATGTTTCTCTGGCAGACAGAGGGAGCTGTAGGTCGTTTCAGAGTGAGCCCTTCTCATGAGCTCCATCAGGCCGTCATATCCAAGTGAACTCTAATAAGTAAAAAATATACAAATAATCAGACACATTTCTTGAAGTTTAAAAAAGGTTAAAATTTTTTAAAAAAGGGCTTTAATTTAGGTTTGCATGGTGCAGAATAATTGGAATAGTCTGAATATTTAGAAGTGTATATTTTAAAAAGCCATACTATATTCAAAGCCCCCTTTGGTCCAAAAAGAGATATGCGACCTCCAGTGTTTACGTAGAGCGTGTACCGAAAGTGTGGGATCAGCAGCTGTACAGACAGAAGGAAAACATTTGAAAGTCAAAAAAGACACTTATTTACACATCCTTGGTGTGTCAGTCACCAAAGACAGCCATAAGCAAACAAAACTGTGGAGAAGTGTTAAAATGAGTTGGAACAATGAACATGCAGTGAGTACTAAGGCTCAGAAAATCAAAAGTCTGAAAGATGTGGACTTCTGTATTGGTACTTTATTCTACACTAGCATTTAACCCCCACCATGTTTATCTTCTTCATTTGTTGTTAGTCATATTTATTTATCTATTCATTATGTCTTCATTATTGAGTTTAATAGATTTCATTGTAATTGACAATGACATGTTGGATTATGACTATGCTGAGATCCAAATAAAGTGTAAGTGTGGAAGCAAAGTTCTGGGGTGTCCTGGCGGTCTAGAAGTTTAAGGTGCCTAACACACTATCGCAGCATCCGTTTTGAGTAAACATTGGGCAGGTTAAATGCAGCAGCACTGTGACCTCTGCAGAGCTCCCAAAGTCCTGAAAGGTTAAAGATTTTGTCATTTGTGTGATGATTAAAAAGCAAGTTACTTTTTTAGCACACAAGATAATAACAAGTTATCTTGTGTGAAAAAAAAAAAACCTTCTGTGACCTTAGGGGCTCTGTAGACATCTGGTGTGTAATGTTACCTTGTAGAGGGGATGAATCACAGAGAAGCTGCGAAGAGCGGCAACAGCATAGACCTCAGCCAGAAAGTGTGTGTTCATGAGGTGATGGACGGCTTGATGATCCATGGAATCTGCATTTTTAATAAACATCTTTGCCAGCAGCCAGTCAGCCTCTGGGTCACTTGGCAGAAAGATGGGATTCTGCTCCGAAGGTTGTTGATGCAACTGGAATTGTCATAAAAACATATTTAATTTTTATACATTCAAATAGTGCAACAAGACTCCTGAAAACAAACTTCTGTATTGTGGAATTCTCTTTGATTATGTGACTGGACCAGTGATTTTACTTAAGTTTATACCATGAAAAATACGGTCAATGATTTGCTCTGTCAATTAAGTACCTGTATTGCAATTGGCATCAGTTTTTTTTCTTGGTTCACGTAGAGCAAACAGAGACCAGCAGTCACATGCAGAGGTTCACCATTTTTGACTCTGGGTGGTATTCCATCCATCCTCTTTTGGTTATAGAGGAATATGTTGCCTTTCTGTGTGGTAAGAAAAGAGAGAAGTAAAAATGTTTAAGAAATCAGGAGGCCGTGAAGGAGATAGGGTTCAAGAAAAGTTGGCCCACAAAGATTATGACTAATTTAAAGCCACTCGTCTTTCTTACCTCCATTTCCTTCTGCAGAGAGCTTCCCTCTGTCAGGAACGGCTTCACCATCTCCTCTGTGACTGGAAAGTTTGGGGGAAGCTCTGAGCAGCGCTTGATCACATTGGGGTTGACTCCATTCAGAAACTGGGATCCATAAAAGTCGTCCTCCTTCCAGTGCTCAGAAACATACTCTGGAAGAACAGCAGTTGACAAATATAATATCTAAAATTTTCTTTCTTTGGGTTTGAAGTTCAACATGATGATCATGGGCATTTAACTAAAAACATCATTGTTAGTTTATTCTTGAAAGAGTTTTACTTCATGGACAAAGAAATCTTGTTACCAAACAGAACCAACAAATATATCTATCTCTGGAAATGGAACCATGACATTCTTGTGGCAAATTATGCTGTAAAACTGAAAAATGGGTAAAAAGAAAAATTACCTGACATTGTTGTCTTTTTGCACCAGAAGATTTTTTTCATGTCTTCAATGCATTCCCATTTTTCATTGGATCCAAGCAGCCCCTTAAGCTTGAGTTCAATGCCACTGAAGACACGGTGAGAAAAACAAGGGTCAACACAATACAAGATTAAACATTACGAATTTACATTTGGCCCAGAAATGTAGAGAATATGTCTATAGTGGCTTAACTTTTTTGTGTCCATCATATATAATATAGACCCACGTTATCAATTTTGTGTTATCTGCTTCAGTTGATTTGGACTTAGAGAAGCGGATTTCAGTTGGGAGCTCAGATGCATGTTCGAAATGGTTGATGTGGGGTAGCCCTTCAGCCATAATCCTCCATCTAAAACAAATAAACAAAAAAACAAAGTTACTAAAAAGAAGTTAGACATAACTCCAGGTGAACTTCTGAGATCGTAACTGCAGCTCTATGTACATGTTGTACTATACACATCAAAACTTACTGGTACAAGCTCTTTTTATGTATCAGCTCTTTTTTCCGGTGGTCAGTCAACAGGGGGTGGTCCTCCTCAAAATCCTTCATGGCTGAGGTATGAAAACAGTAACATTTTTACTGACAAAACTGACAAAATAAATTGTCAAGAAAACAAATAATTATATTTTATTTGGGGAATTTGAGTCAGACCTCTCCCTCCTCTCAGCTCCACCAGTTCTCCCCTGGAGATCCATCTGTAACAGGGGAAAAGAATGGCTTCTCCTTCTGGAGTCGTCACCACGACTTTGGAGAAGTACCATTCATCTTCTGGGAGATACAAAAATGGATCTTTCTCCACCTTAACCAGGAGGAGTTTCCCCAGATAAAACTGGTTTTCACGGTGTAGGTCCCGGTCTTGAAATGATAATTATTAATATAAAAATAATTCAGTGAGGTATGTAATTATATGTAAATTTTGTGTACTCTGCTAACTGGAGAGAGGCAAATACTCCCACAACCTAAATATTTGCTCAAACAAAAGCCTTTACATTATCCCAGAAATACTTGAAAAGCACTCCATCAACTTTCTTTCTCAGTTTGAAGTTAAAGTAAATATGTCCACCAAGAATCAAATGTCAGTATAAAAAATGACAAACCTGAATGCACATTACAGTAATTAAAGTGACAGAAAATTCTGGCACCTGACTGGTGAAAGCCTAGATTGTATAGTATAACTAAACCCTGTCTGGGAATATTTGGGCTTTTACAGTGGCTTAGTTTAAATTTTTTAGACTCCAACTTCAAAACACTGAATATAATGTATCATGTGACTCTCGAAACAAAAGAATGAATTGCCACGTGATTTTTATATTCACAGTCAGTCAGTTAATTCAGCTGGAATTACAGGGGTTAAAAGGCCACATCTGTAAGATGAATTTGCCAACTCATCAAATTTGTGTGGCTTACTGTATTGAAAACTAAATGTAGGTTTGAACTCATACAAATCATTTAAACAATAAATTTAGAAAAGTGGATCGAATTTGATTGTCCAAAAGACTGTTTAACGCACTTCTGTGCCTCACAGCCCTTGAATTATGAACTAAAATGTGAATTACTTAATAGATTTCCACATGATAATGACATATATTTATGTGTAGTTGAGTAAAGTTAGGTAAATGTAATTCCCTCAAAATAGCCTCTAGATAGAGACAAATAGTACCCCCAAAAGTCACTACATTATCCCAGACCTAATTTTAGGAGGATTTAACTTACTGTCCCCGTTGAAAAGTCAGAGCCATAGTTGTCCAACTCAGTTCTCTCACTCTGCCCTTCAGTTCCAAATAAGGTGACATATATGTGGTCCCATGTTCCTGCATATTGCTTGTCACCTGTTGTCACCTCTAGCTTGTACTCAGCCATTGTTGATGTGTGGAAACTGTCTAGAAAGAGAAACAATAAAATCTCTACATTGTGAAGTGAATACTCCAACACGCAGAAAGAAACTTTAAATTTGCAAATAATTCATGTACTAAGAGCTTCTGATGTTTTTGTCCAGTGTCCAAATTTTCGTCCACACTTATCCAAAAATCTTGATAAAGCTTAACTTTGTTTAGTATTATGTTGTGAACAATTTTAAAAGTGCAGTATTTTGATCATCAACTGTCATACAAAGAGAAAAGATGAGAAATGTTCCAGTACCCACACCTTCAGATGGAAGTGGTTTTTACCACGTCTTCGTCTTATAGTTGCAGGTCCAGTTTTTCCCTGTCTTTGGTCTGCGTTCTTTCTCTCTGTCTTTTTCTTTAGTAAGTCCATCTGTCTGAACCTTTGTGAGACCACCTCCCCCACTGTGCTTTGACATAACATGTCTGGCACCTCTTTACAATGTTGTGTTTCTGGTTTTTTTAGTAGCTGTATGGTGAGGGGTAGGAGCAACAGTTGTACTAAACCAGGGGTGTCCAAACTGTTTTTAAAGGGGGACAATAATAGATAATGTCAATAAACCTGGGGCCAGGTGCTTCTTGCATCATCTGGGTTATCAAAAAATTCCCATCCAAATTAAACAAATTCAACTGCTTTATCCTTCAATAAAAAAGCATTGCACATTCCACTGCTCCTGAAAGCGGTGGCCGTAGCTGTCATCTTCATGCTTCTTTACTATTGCCATGTGTCCTACCTATATATATATATATATATATATATATATAATATATATATATATATATATAACACTACTGTTCATTTGCCATCTCTGTAGGTCATGCTTGGGGCATGTCTACAAAGTGTATAATAGTAATTCCATCGTGAGGTGACTGAAAACAACAAGGCAAATAACCTGAATTCTGACAAGAAACACCTTAGAGACCATTATTTCTCCATGATGAATCAAGTACATGGTACATAATAAGTCTGCCCTTATGATGGTCACTTTATAAACACATTGTAAACTATAGCTGGGTGGTGGTGCTTCAAACGGTCTGTGCATCTAATCTGACTCATGCTCATTGTTCCCACTCATTTCTTAGTATCTGTACTTACTCACATAGTTTTATTGTAGTAGTTATACTTTCAACCCAGAAATAAATGTTAGGAAATTGTAGCAAAATACTAATTTTTGGTTTAAATTAGTATTTTTGTCGTGTTTACCTTTTTACCTTTGCTTTGAGTGTATAGCCCCTAACCCCCCACCCACCCCCCCCCCCCAAACACATTCTAAACATTACTCACAAATCTGCTGCTTCAACTTGCTTTCTTACTCAACCCACCTAACTTAGTTAAAATATTAATATTTTCTCAATTCATCAGAGTTATTATATTTATTTTAGTTTTAATGTTTAATTTCATTTTGAATTTTTCTTTTTAATTCAGTTTATTTTTGGTGGTTTCCGGAGTTGGTTTTTTTTACTGTTCAAAAATGTTAAATTAATTTGAGTTTGTATTAGCTTCAGAATTAAAATACAGGGGGTATTATGTGTGTAAAATTTAAGAAGTAGGTATTAGATCACCAACAAAACACTTTATAAACGGAAATGACTCACAGTTATGTAGACATCGCAGTCGCAATAAACATATGCACCACTGGGTTCTCAACTTAAGACATTCTAGGTCTTAAGGTTTAGCTAACTATGATAATCTTGATTTGTATCTGGATCTGCAATGAAAAACACAGTGATAAAAAGTCTGTCAACATTTGTTGGCTTGTGGAGTTTTGTAGAATACTGAAATATTGTCTGGGAACAAATTATGCAGAAACATTTCTGAACACTTAACTTTTTTGCATTTTACTGAACACTAGGTGTCAATACTGAAATTTTATAATCTTGTTTTATTGTGTGCATGACATCTTTTGCATGTTGGTCCATCCTGGCAGTCACAAGGTGCCAGACTTTAAGCAGCAGGCATCCAAGAGTTAATATCAAGAGGCAAAGTGCCAAATGAGAGTGCATTTTGGGTTGGCTTTTACTTTTATTTTTCCAAGCAAGTGCGTTTACGAACTGATAATCCTGTACGTAAAACTTAATCGTGTATTGCATTCAAAAATTAGTCAGAGACAAACGGGTGAATATTAATTCTGTATGAGACATTAATCAAGTTACCACACGCCATATATGATTGAGGGATGTCCCTGCAGTAATGAAGGTCCACTGATCACTGCACAAGCACACTGTAGACTGTAGATGGCCGGTGTGTTTGAAATTATTTGTAAACCAAAATAAGACACTTGTATGCTCATTAGCATCTCTAATCTCTTGTTGATAGTTCATGTGCTGTTTGTTTACTGCATACCATTAACACATTTAACCCCAAAATAATAAAACCGCAAATACTAGAAATCACTCAAAGAGATGATACTGTGACTATGTCTAGGGTGGACATTTCATAGTCCTCTACATGATAATACATAAATGTTGTGGAAAAAAATAATTAGATGTTACACCCAAATTTGAATTTTGAGAGGCCTTGTAGTCCCTCACAGTTCGCATCCCTTGTGTGAAGAGAATTTGCGTGTCAATCGATTAAACTATGAGGACCCTGATGATATTCTTTGCTCCCATTGTGAACAGTCTGGTCTGTGTCGATGCATGCTGTATCGTTATACTCTCCAATATCTTGATTATAATATAAATTATGTACCGATTTGTGTCATAATTAACATATTCAAGTTAGGACAAGTGAGACTCATCAAGTCTTTTTTCATCATAAGTAAGTGAAGATTTGCCTGAAATACAAGTTCTCTTCACATCATGTTCTTTATGTACCTGTAACTAGTTGTTCTTTAGAATACACAGTGATAGGCAATTATGCTAATGATCAGTATAGGCACCTCTAAATTTTGTGATATACTAAATTAAGCGCAATACCCTTTTATACCTGTCTGTACGTAATACAGGAATGCAGGACGGCAGAGTATATCAAATCAGGATTTGTTGAAGGTCCTTGAAGCAACACCTAGATAGCTCTCTAACACCTCACCAATTGCATTTACAGTAACATGTGCAAAGCATGCTTCCAGCATGCAAAGCAAGTGCTGACAAATACATGAATACAATTGTTTCATGCAGAATGCCTCCATAAGACTTTCTTAAACAGTTATGCTGCTCTTCAACCCAGCTGGGTTGAAAAAACGGACAAAGTTAGACTGACAGCTTTTCCTGGAGAAAATAAAAGGTATTTTCAAAATGTGGATAGGCCATAAGGATCAGACTGTAGGTGTTTATTAACACCAAACCTACCATGTCAGTGTACTTCTGTGTGAGCAGCCAAGACAGTGCTGCAAAGCTGACTGTCTCGCCAACATCTGGAAGGGTCTCCATAATCGTCTTCATACTTGTACTCTCCCTTAGTTCTCGGGGGAGGTTTGTGCAGCAGGAGCAAGCCATTTGGCATCCAGGACTGGTAGTCAAACTAAATGATGGAAGAATCTTCAATATGTATCAAGCATCTGCCTTAATTCTTGATCAAACACCAATGTGTATATGAATTTGATAGTCGCATATTTACCTGTAGTTCTACCTTCTACCTTGTAGTTTGTAGCGCATCACTTCATATTCATCCAGCCACTCGCACTTGATCTCTCATTATTATTACTGGGGGCAAATATAGTGATTTTGGGGCCTGGGGCCATAGGTACATTTCCTTATTTTCAACCTTTCTCTGACTGAGAATGTTGGCAGGCTGTTAGGCTATTGGAGCTATAGGAGAAGATGAAAAACATTTTCCAGTGTAAAATGGTTAGTAGCACTCAGCAGAAGTTCAAGTCAGAGTCCCGCAGTGAGGGGAGGTTGACCTACTATCAGAGCAATGTACTTATATTTACCAGAAGTTGTTTAAGATGGAGCTTTTATTTTTTATATTATGCTGGATAGTTTCATAGATAATAATGCATCATATGTTTATTACACTCCAAGACACCACAGTCACATGAAACCGTGTCAGTGAACTATAAGGGCAAAAAACAAACCAAAAAAAGAAGCAAAAAGTAAAATAATCCTTCATGAATTGTAATCGAGGTTAAATGTTCAATTAATCGTGATATTGATTTTAGGTATAATTGCTTAGCCCTAATATATATACATATATATACATATATAGTGTTAACAAATGACCTGAGAGCCATGTATGAATATCTCACTGATCCATTCCTGCAGCTCAGTGTCTTTATGTAATATGGCTGTTCTTTTTCTTTGAAATAGCCGCTATGCTAGCAGCTGCTTTTTAAATCTCCTGCAATGGGCTACACAAATAAAGCGTCAATCCTGTGCCAATCCTCATCATGGCACATGTGTTACCACCCCCATTCCAGGCTCAGAGGTAGTCCACTACAGGCAGACTACTACACTACTGACACTAAGATGGCAGACAGCAGAAAAGTGTGCTAACAATGTGTCAGCACCCAAAAGGTGAAGCTAATGAAGGTAAACTTTGTTTGCATGGTTTTACAGGGATACTTTATGATTGAATTTTGAAAAAGAAACGGGAAGTGTTAATTTTAAAATAAATGTTTTTCATCTCTGTGACTGATGTAAAAAATGAAACTTTGTGGTATGATGTCAGTATAATTATCAGCAGACCCTTTTCACTACCTATTTTTTGCTGAAAACCTTGCATCAGGCAGGAAAAATAGGCAAGACTCCTCTCGAGATGCTCCGCATTGGAGCAGAAGCCAAGCTGTACCTGAGCAGCATAGCTCAGATGAGCAGCGTGCCTGGTTGTTACCTTTCTTTAGCAGTGTAACTCGTCACAGGTATCAAGGTGGACAGGCTAATGATGCCTTTTTCAAAGCACCTACTTGAGATCTCATCACAGTTGATTCCTTTCAATTTAAGAATGAAGGAGCTCGATTAAACATACAAATTGTGCTTGGACATGCAATGGTTTCCCTTCCGCACTTAATCAACAGCAACCCCACTGGAGGGTCTCCCACCATCTGCTTGTCTGATCGCTTTTGACCCACAATTGTTGGTTGTGGCTGATTTTATACTGCAGATGCTGAGATCGAGAAAAATCCTTGGGTGCAGGAGACAAAAGGCAGACCTGTTGTTATTACAGAGCAGAGTAGGCAGGACAGTAAATAGGGGTGGTAACAGGAGAACCAAGTGAGGGTGAACAGGATGAGAGTAGAACACACCAATCTAAACAGCACACTATTTATCTTTAGGAAGCACACCTCAGGTTATGTGAACAGTGCAAACAGACAGAGTACAGCATGTATTTGTGTTATGGCAGGGGTATGGGGCAGAAAGTGAAGTGATGCTAACTGATGTCGGGATCAGTGGAACTCCACAGATGACTATTTGTTCATTCAAACTAGACTCTTAAAACAAAATGTAAACAGGCATCTCCTGTTACCTGAGCACACTTAAAATTGCAGCTGAGATCATGGTCATGGTCATTTAACTCACAACAAGATTGTTGGTTTGTTCATGAAAGGCTTTGACTTCATATTAAAAAAAATCTAAAATCTACTTGACACTGTTGTCTTTGTGCACCATGGACATTTAGGTTTCTGCCTTCACAGCTGATTCCTGTGGCAGACATTGCAGCATCAGCTGCTACCATTAGGCAATGTGGCCTTGTAGATTGGGGGCTTGATGCTCTGGGAGTATCATAGAATTTTCTCCAATTTTGGGATTACAGTTTTGTTATTATAAACACTATAATGGTCCCAGGATAACTTGGTAGTGTAATAAAGCTTATTAGGTTACATTCTAAGGAATTTAACGTCTGACTGCTTCATGTCAAGTCATAGTTGTGTAGCTTAAGAGGATATGCAGTGAAATTACAAAGATGTTACTGCTCAGGACAACTGATAAAACTTAACTGGATTTGAATCAGGAGACAGACCACACGGGTGGTAATTACAAACATTAGAAAAGCTTTATTTTGATATTTTAGTTTAAGAATGCCTGTTTTTGTTTTCCCATTATACATCACAAAGAAAATCCTCTGATTACAAAAATTTGTGAATGCTATACTATTTTATCAAATTATAGGAAGAAATCCTGGAGATAAAAAGCAGTTTATATTACAAACGCAAAGATAAACTCTGCTTGGAGTTTAAATTCTGATATGATAGAAAAAATTGACAGAAACACACATTAGTTCTTTTAGAATTGGTCATATGTCAAAATGAATCTTATACATGCACTTGTAGAAGTCTCTGAACGCAACACCAGTAGCAAAAAAAACCCAACAATTCAGGAAGCTTTCGCACTAGAATTATTCATTCATTTACATTTCACCATAACGTAGGCCCACTCATTGTGAAACAACTAAAATAATGTCCTCTTGTCCCAGCATGCAACATCTCATTAACTTGCTCTAAAACCTCATCTTTTGTATGCACTGAATACAGAGTATAACACACCTCCCAGCATGCAAGACAGGTGTTGGGAAATACATGGTTACAATCATTTCATGCAGAATGGCTCCCTCAGACTCTCTTAAATAGTTATGCTGTTCTCTATGTCAGCAGGGTTCAGATATGTGTAGGGTACTTCAAGCTGTGAGTTTCTTGCTGTAATTGCCTCACTGAGGTAGGACAGCTCTGCTTGAAATTCCTTGATCATCTGCTTAGGTGCAGGCTCATCGAAACGTTCCTCGGGGTATGAACCCATGGGAACCTGCACAATGACAAAAGCAAGACAGAAAATTAGTCTGACAACACTTAATTTTAAAAAGAAAAGCTTTTTTAAATGTGTATAGGCCATAATGATCATGCTGTATGTATTTATTATCATTAAACTTACAACATCTGTGTATTTTTCTGTAAGCAGCCAAGTCAGTGCTGCAAAGCTGACTGTCTCGCCAACATCTGGGAGGGTCTCCAAAATTGTCCTCATGCTTGACTGTCCCTTGGTGGTTGGAGGAGGCTTGTGCAGCAGGAGTGTGCCATTGGGTGGCCAGGAGTAGTAGTCGTACTAAATCATGAGAGAAGCTTTGATATGTGACACTTAAGTTTTTAAAACAAATATTTCTCGATTATTATATAATGTGAGATTATGGGCCCACCTCTGACTGGAAACTAATTTAGGGCATTATTGTCATGTTGAACAGGGAAAGAAAAAGGGATGTTAACCTTTTTACCATTTGCTCAACTAAAGCCCTTTTTAAGGGAATCATTAAAAAAATAATTAATAATGGATAAAGCAGATTACAGATCTCCCACATTTCTGATACATTTAAAAATCTGTTAAAATCGTGAATATGTGTTCCTTTGTCTTAACTATTTACCTGCCCACTGTTTACTGCAGCATGTTGAGCTGTGGCTGTGAAGATCACCATGGTGATGAACTTGATCACCTCTTCAACAGTATGAAAACCTGCTGGAAACCCTGTTGACAGCAAAAGCATTTTCAGATTATTAAAACAGCAATTCCAAAAAAGTTTGGACGCTGTGTAAAAGGTAAAAAAAAAAAAAAACCAATGCAATAATTGGCAGATCCATTTTACATGCAATTGAAAACAGTCCAAAGAAAATATATGTAATGTTCAAACTTTAAACACTTTATTAGTTTCTTTCATAATTATACACTCATTCTGAATTTAATGCCATCAATATGTCCGAAAAGTGCTGGGATAAGGGCATTTTGTACCACACTGTCACATCACCTCTTCTTTAACAACTGTTGTGTTTGGCAACTTTTTCCCATTCTCGCTTGATAAACTACTTTAGTTGCTTAACAGTCAAGTTATCAGTTGTTGAAATTTGTGCTTCATAATGTGCCACAAATTTTAATTGGGAGACAGCTCTAAACTGCAGGCAGGCAGTCTTGTACCTGCATTTTTTTTTCTGTTAAGCCACTCTGTTGTAGCAAATGCTGAGTGTGGTTTGGTATATTCTTTTTGGGATAAGCAGAACTGTCTCTGAATCTTTCTAAATCTGTCTCTAAATAAATTTTGTCTGGATGGCAGTATATGTTGCTCCAAAACCTGTATGTACTCAGCACTCATGGTGTCTTCACAGATGTGTAAGTTATCCATGATGCTATGGGTGCTAACACACTCCCATACCATCACAGATGCTGGCTTTTAAAACTTGTACTGGTGACAGTCTCGATGATCCTTTTCCTCTTTAGCCCAAAGGACACAACCTCCATGATTTCCCAAAACAAATGGACATTGTGCATTTGTCAGACCTCAGCACACTTTCCTACTTTGTGTCAGTCCACCTCAGATGAGCTTGGACCCAGAGAAGTCATTATTGTGTCTGGATGTTTTTTATAAATAGAGTGCAGCTGTGTGGTCAAAGGTTACAGGCATTCAGTGTTGGTTTTCAGCCTTGCTACTTACATGCAAACATTTTGCTGGACTCTCTTAATCTTTTGATGATATTATGGATTGGTGATGGTGGAATTCCTCAATTTCTTGCATGTGTGCATTGAGAAAGGTTGCTCTCAAACTGTTGGACTATTTGCCCAAACAACCTTCAACAAAGAGACCATTCTTGCTTGTGAGCAACTGAACCTTTCCAGGACGACCTACCATTCCTATTAATGATATTTTAATCTGTTACCAGTGATCTGTTAACATATTTTTTTAAGCATTCAGTAACTTCCCCAGTTTTAAGTTGCCCCTATCTCAGCTTTTGTATACTGTGTTACAGGCATTAAATTGAGAATAAGTTCATATTTTTACAAGAAACATGACATGACGTTGATCAGATAGAACATTAGATATCTTGTCTTAATACTGTGTATAATTGAATTTGGGTCAGAAAGGATTTGCAAATCTTCGATGTCTGTTTTTATTTCCTTTTTACATAGTGTCTTAGCTTTTTGGAATTGGGGTTGTATCAGCAATAACTATCTGCGTTGAAAACTTAAAGTTTTATTCATAAATAGTGTGAACAAAAAAGACATTAGGGCATGGGTTAATTACCTGAGGCTTTGTTTCCGAAGAAGCCATGTGTGAATATCTCACTGATCCATTCCTGCAGCTCAGTGTCTTTACACACCTCACTGTCTGAGGGATAATAGTGCTCCACTACTGCCTTCACAAAGCTGGTGAACACCAAACAATTTGATTTTGAAAAGAGACAGAAAGACTGTGCTTCACAACACTCCAACTGTCTACATTTAAGTGATTGCTTCATTAAAAAACAACAACAAAAAAAAACCTGTTGATGATGTTCCACAGCTTCAGGCCGTCATCTCTGTAGTAGAAGTTTGGTATGGACTCCAGTCCTCGTGCAATGATGTTCTCTGGCAGACAGAGGGAGCTGTAGGTCGTTTCAGAGTGAGCCCTTCTCATGAGCTTTGCAAGTCCGTCATATCCAAGTGAACTCTAACAAGTCAACACAAATATTCACGTTCAGACACATTTCTTGAAGTGAAAAAAGAATAGTTCAAAACTTTGTACTCAAAGATTTTGTTTTGCATGGCACAGTATAATTGGAATAGTAGTTTGAATATTTAGAAATGTATGTTTTAAAGAGCCATACCCCATTCAAAGTCCCCTTCGGTCCAAAAAGATATGTGCGGCCTCCAATGTTGACGTGGAAAGTGTAGCGAAAGTGTGGGATCAGCAGCTGTACAAACAGAAGGAAAAATATTGAAAGTCAAAAAAGACACTTGTTTACACATCCTTGGTGTGTCAGTCACCAAAGACAGCCATAAGCAAACAAAACTGTGGAGAAGTGTTAAAACTGAGTTGGAACAATGAACATGCAGTGAGTACTAAGGCTCAGAAAATCAAAAGTCTGAAAGATGTGGACTTCTGTGTTGGTACTTTATTCTACACTAGCATTTAACCCCCACCATGTTTATCTTCTTCATTTGTTGTTAGTCATATTTATTTATCTATTCATTATGTCTTCATTATTCAGTTTAATAGATTTCACTGACATTGACAATGACATGTTGGATTATGACTATGCTGAGATCCAAATAAAGTCTAAGTGTGGAAGCAAAGTTCTGGGGTGTCCTGGCGGTCCAGAAGTTTAAGGTGCCTAACACAGACTATATCGCAGCATCCGTTTTGAGTAAACAGTGGGCAGGTTAAATGCAGCAGCACTGTGACCTCTGCAGAGCTCCCAAAGTCCTGAAAGGTTAAAGATTTTGTCATTTGTGTGATGATTAAAAAGCAAGTTACTTTTTTAGCACACAAGATAATAACAAGTTATCTTCTGTAAAAAAAAAAAAAAAAGTAACCTTCTGTGACCTTAGGGGCTCTGTAGACATCTGGTGTGTAATGTTACCTTGTAGAGGGGATGAATCACAGAGAAGCTGCGAAGAGCGGCAACAGCATAGACCTCAGCCAGAAAGTGAGTGTTCATGAGGTGATGGACGGCTTGATGATCCATGGAATCTGCATTTTTAATAAACATCTTTGCCAGCAGCCAGTCAGCCTCTGGGTCACTTGGCAGAAAGATGGGATTCTGCTCCGAAGGTTGTTGATGCAACTGGAATTGTCATAAAAACATATTTAATTTTTATACATTCAAATAGTGCAACAAGACTCCTGAAAACAAACTTTTACTTAAATTTATACCATAAAAATCCGGTCAATGATTTGCTCTGTCAATTAAGTACCTGTATTGCAATTGGCATCAGTTTTTTTTCTTGGTTCACGTAGAGCAAACAGAGACCAGCAGTCACGTGCAGAAGTTCACCATAATTTGCTCTAGGAGTTATTCCATCCATCCTCTTTTGATCATAGAGGAATATGTTGCCTTTCTGTGTGGTAAGAAATGTTTAGGAAATCAGGAGCCTGTTTTAGGAAGTAGGCTTCAAGGGTTTTCCACTATGATGTAAATGCACCTTTTAGACACAAAGTAAAGATAATGACTTGAATGATTTAAAAGCCACTCGTCTTTCTTACCTCCATTTCCTTCTGCAGAGAGCTTCCCTCTGTCAGGAACGGCTTCACCATCTCCTCTGTGACTGGAAAGTTTGGGGGAAGCTCTGAGCAGCGCTTGATCATATTGGGGTTGACTCCATTCAGAAACTGGGATCCATAAAAGTCGTCCTCCTTCCAGTGCTCAGAAACATACTCTGGAAGAATAGCAATTAGTAAATATTATATGTAAAATGTTGACATATGAAGTATAACGTGATGATCATGTGCATTTAACAAAAAAACATGATTGTTGGTTTACTCCTGAAAGACTTTTACTTCATAGACAAACAACAAATATATCTATCTGTGGTTATGAATTCATGATGTGGTGAATTGCGCTGCAGAACTAGAGAATGGGTAAAAAATATACGTATATACCTGACAATGTTGTCTTTTTGCACCAGAAGATTTTTTTCATGTCTTCAATGCTTTCCCATTTCTCAGTAGATCCAAACAGCCCCTTAAGCTTGAGTTCAATGTTACTGAAGTAAGACAGGGTGAGAAAAACAAGAGTCAACACAATACAAGATTAAACATCACAAATTTCCGTTTTGCCCAAAAACCACTGCCTATAGTGGCTTAACTTGGTTGTGTCCATTGTATATATGAATGTAGACCCACGTCAACAATGTTATGATTTCTGATTCAGTTGATTTGGACTTAGAGTAGCGGATTTCAGCTGGGAGCTCAGACAGATCATTGAAGCAGACAATGTTGGGTAGTCCTTCACCCAAACTCTTCCATCTAAAAAACAAAGTTACAGAAAAGATTTTAAGATAATTCCCCTGATCAACATCTGAAACCATAACTGCAGCTCTATGTACATGTTGTACTACACACATTAAAACTTACTGGTAAAAGTTCTTTTTATGTATCAGCTCTTTTTTCCTGTGGTCAATCAGCAGGGGATGGTCCTCCTCAAAGGTTTTCATGGCTGAAGCATGAAAACAGTAAGATTTTACTGACAAAATTGACAAAATAAATTGTCAACAAAACAAATAAAAATATCTGCGAAAAGAAGTGATATCTCCTCATATATCCACAGATTATTCTTTATTGTGATAATCAAATATTTGGGAAATTTGAGTCAGACCTCTCCCTCCTCTCAGCTCCACCAGTTCTCCCCTGGAGATCCATCTGTAACAGGGGAAAAGAATGGCTTCTCCTTCTGGAGTCGTCACCACGACTTTGGAGAAGTACCATTCATCTTCTGGGAGATACAAAAATGGATCTTTCTCCACCTTAACCAGCAGGAGTTTCCCCAGAGATAAACTGGTTTTCACGGTGTAGGTCCCTGTCTTAAAATAATAACTGTTATTAACATTAACAAATTGAGCAACGTGTGTCATTGGGAGAATAATATAAATATTCCCACAACCTAAATATCTGCACAAATGAAAGCCTTCACATTATCCCAGAACTACTCGAGAATCACTCCATCAACTTTCGGTCCCAGTTTGAAGTTAAATATGTCCAGCAAGACTCAAAAGTTCTCTAGAATTGATATTTTAATATAAAAAATATGAAACCTGAATCCACATTACTAATTAACTAATTAAAGTGACATAAAATTATGCCACCTGACTGGTGAAAGCCTAGATTGTATAGTATAACTAAACCCTGTCTGGGAATATTTGGGCTTTTACAATAGTGGTTTGTTTAAACTCTGTCTTCAAAACACTGAATATAATGTATCATGTGACTATATAAACAAAAGGATGAATTGCCACATGGTTTTTAAATTCACACAGTCAGTCAGTTAATTTAGCTGGAATTACAGGGGTTAAAAGGCCACACCTGTAAGATGAATTTACCAACTCATCAATGAGTTTGGTTTACTGTATTAAGAACTAAATGTAGATTTGTGATACAAACCTTGTTGATACAAATAGAGACAAACCTTATATACAATACATTTAGAAAAGTGTGGATTGAACTTGATTGTCCAAAAGACTGTTTAACGCACTTCTGTGCCTCACAGCCCTTGAATTATGAACTAAAATGTGAATTACTTAATAGATTTCCACATGATAATGACATATATTTATGTGTAGTTGAGTAAAGTTAGGTAAATGTAATTCTCTCTAATAGTCCCTAGATAGTCAAAACAAACAAAAGACAAAAGTCACTACATTATCCCAGACCTAATTTTAGGAGGATTTAACTTACTGTCCCCGTTGAAAAGTCAGAGCCATAGTTGTCCAACTCAGTTCTCTCACTCTGCCCTTCAGTTCCAAATAAGGTGACATATATGTGGTCCCATGTTCCTGCATATTGCTTGTCACCTGTTGTCACCTCTAGCTTGTACTCAGCCATTGTTGATGTGTGGAAACTGTCTAGAAAGAGAAACAATAAAATCTCTACATTGTGAAGTGAATACTCCAACACGCAGAAAGAAACTTTAAATTTGCAAATAATTCATGTACTAAGAGCTTCTGATGTTTTTGTCCAGTGTCCAAATTTTCGTCCACACTTATCCAAAAATCTTGATAAAGCTTAACTTTGTTTAGTATTATGTTGTGAACAATTTTAAAAGTGCAGTATTTTGATCATCAACTGTCATACAAAGAGAAAAGATGAGAAATGTTCCAGTACCCACACCTTCAGATGGAAGTGGTTTTTACCACGTCTTCGTCTTATAGTTGCAGGTCCAGTTTTTCCCTGTCTTTGGTCTGCGTTCTTTCTCTCCGTCTCTTTTTTAAGTGAGTCCCTCCGCCCTACCTTTTTTGAGACCACCTCCCCCACTATGCTTTGACATAACATGTCTGGCACCTCCTCACAATGTTGTGTTTCTGGTTTTTAGTGTCTTTATAAGTAGCTGTATGGTGAGGGGTAGGAGCAACAGTTGTACAACTTTATGCTTCTTTGCTTTTGCACACCTGTGCCACCTGTCAGAAAAATCTATGCTGCTTGTCATATATGTGTTTATAGATATAGGAAGGGAAAATTGGAAAATCATAGACTTACTGACATCAGTTGCAAGCCTGAACCAAACTGAGTGTACAGGGTGAGCAGGAAATGAGATACTAGCCATTTTGACACAGAGATCATACAACAAAGGTCGCTCTTTATACCACACCTGGATTTTTACATAGAGCCAAACAATGGCAGCATCATTCTGTTCCAGTTTACAATGCATCGTGGATCCAGCAATGAAAGGAGGCATGACAGGTGTGGTGTTTAACAAATGAGGGGCTGCCTTAAGCGTGACAACTAACCAATGCATTGGCAGTCTTTTCTACACAATAACAAACGCATGACCTCTCAGTCACAAGCATTTACTGTCTCTGTTATGTGACAGCTGATCTCGTCCTCTGCTTGGGAGATAAGGAGGTCATGAATCTTATTGTTTTCCCATTTGCGTTTACCACCACTGTTCTTTTTTGAATCAGCCTCTATGCTAACATACTTCCTTTTAAATTTCTCATGGTGGGTAGCACACATATACATGTCCTCAAGACAATACACCCTTTCCCGCCTTAAACAAGCAGTGTAAATGCAGCTATTGAAACTAAGCTGGCAGACAGCAGAAAAGTGTGCTAACAATTTGCCAACCCCCAAAAGGTGAAACTAGTGAAGACAAACTTTTTGTGCTGCTGTTACACAGGGTTAGACCCAGTGGTGGACTACGGTGTGCACGGTCTGGCCGACTTAAAACTGCAGACGCTGAGGAGCAAAATCATAACTGTTTACAAAAATATGCATAGACAGAAATGTGGTTTGACGTTCTGGCAGTACGGCACAATTAAATGAAGGCGTTGGAATCCCTGGTTTATGGTTAGTGAAATGGAGCCATCTCATTCTTCTTTTCATCTACTCTAAAATGCACAGTTGTTTCTCCCTTTCTCCCTATCGTTTTTTCTTTCACTGTACTGACATTCAAGTACCAGTTGGAACTTGCTCATGATGGACAAGCCCCTGAGGGCCTGGAGAGTGCGGATGATTATAAAAAGGTCCAATTGTGGTTCTACTGATCACACTGCTTGTTACTAGCTACTGCCTTTTTGACCCTGGTTTTCTTTTAGCATTTTTCTATAAGTGTGAGTTTCAGAATACCTATGCTTGTATTCAATTGGGACCAGCAGCCTTCCTCAGGGTTCACCAGTCTGATTTTTCACTTGAAATTGTTCAAAGAAACAGTTGAGCTCTTCTGGCAGTGCAGCATGGATGTTGGAGTTGGTGGTGGAGCTGCCTTTGTAATTAGTAATTTGCTCTACTACCTGCCACACCCGCCTTTTGTCATTGTCTGTTAAGTGCTCCTCAGTTCTTCTCTTATAGACTCGTTTGGCATCTTGCGGTGCTGTACAGGGCCCTGTCTCCTGACTTGAAGGCCATGTCAAAAGCTCTGAGGAGTGAGTGAACTTCTTTGGTCATCCAGGGTTTCTGATTTGGATAGACCCAAATGTTTTTCTTCAAAATGATGTTGTCATTGCAGCTTGCAGTGTAGAACAGAACAGTTTGTGTGTAATCCTCTAGATCCTGGTGTTCAAATAAGTCTTTTTGCAAAACAGTCTTTTATTTGGGAGAGAGCTCCCTCTGGCCAGGTTTTGAAAGTCTTTATGGTGTGCTTAGATTTCTCCTAAAAGAGTTATAGGCTGGGAAAAGGAGCAGACATACGTGGTAAGATAGGCCCAGGCAGGACAACAGGTAGGGGTGGTAACAGGAGATCAAATGAAGTTTAACAGGATGAGAGCAGGGGCTCCCAGTAGCTCAGTTGGTAGCGTGGGTGCCCCATGTGCAGAGGCTGTGTCCTCACTGCAGCAGCCACGGGTTTTATTCCGGCCTCAGTCCTGTCTTGTATCTCATCCCCTCTCCCCTCCCACTTGTGCTGTCCTATCCATTAAGGGCTAAAAGCCCAAAAAATAATCTTTAAATAAAAAAAAAGAACAGGATGAGAGTAACATTTCAGTCTTAACAGCACACTATTTACCTTGGGAAAGCACACCTCCAGGGTATGTGAACAGTGCAAACAGACAGAGTACAGTATGTACTTGTGTCATGACAAAGGTATTGGGCAGAAAGTGAAGTGATGCTAACTGATGTCGGGATCACTGAAACTCCACAGATGAATATTTGTTCATTTAAACTCAACTCTTATAGCAAAATGTAAACAGGCATGTCATGTAACCCCAGCCTACTCAAAATGGCAACAGAGATCTTTTTTTCTTCAAAGAACTAGATGTGTAAATCACCATTTTCATCGCAATATGATATTACATCGATTCTTTGGCCACCGATATGAATTTTGCCACAAGATGATTTCGATTCAGTTTTGGGGCCTTCGATGGAGATGATACCATTTGCCCATTTAAAACAATTTGCAACAGAAGAAGCTCCACTTTTTCCTCTTTTCCTTTTGGCCATAAAAAATAAAAACATAAATCTCTAATAAAACATAAATAATGTTAATAATTGTAATCAGTTAAGTGTGGTTAACTTTACTTTAAAATTACTCCAAGAGACACATAAAACAGCATGATATAAGTTAGCCTTCAGGGCTTTTTTTTTTTTTTTTTTTACCTTTCTCGAAGAAATGTCTCCATTTTAACCCAGACCATTATCTGTTTCCTTTAACTTCAGGGCCATCTGGCTTAAAGTCCTGAATGAAAATTTCCGCAACAGCCTTCAAAAATGGATCAACAAAAACATAATTTGATAAAAGTATAAAATTCGGCTCAATAATAATTGTCAAGGTTCACAGATGAAACAGTTGTTTTGTGCACGTCACCCATTATTAGCTTAAGCAATTTTACAATGCATAAATTAGCCTAGGGGCTGGTGGATTTTTCCTCTGCTCATAGCTTAACAGTGTACATGTATTATTTATACTCTTTATACTCACTGTTGACAAAGCCACTGCGTCTCCTGACAGAACAGCACGGGTTGTTATCTGCCCGTCCCTGTTTGACAGTGACACAGAATTTCAAAATAAAGGAATATCCAAAAGAGGATGATAGCAATTGATGTTTTCACTTTGAATTGAACAAATTGTATTGGTGATCACTGAATTGATATATCGATCCGGATCTATTGATTATTACATCCCCCACCAACAACAGCATCAATGAATTTAGACGTCAAAAACAATTCTCCATATTTTGCTCAGAACAGCAGAGAAGTCTCTTCTCTTTGCTACCTGGATGGCTCTCTGACCACCACTGTTGCTTCCAGCAGACAAACTAGACTTTTCCTGTCATTACAGAGGATTTGATGGTCTGCCTGTCACAACACTTCTAACCAAGAGAGTATTAAGTTTAGAGTTAACATCTACAATTTGTCTGGAAGCTAACTTTACAAGAAAAAAGGCGCAACAAAGCCGAATTACCGCCCACCTGCTAACTCTTTAAAAGGTTGACAGAGAACAGAGCAATTGGCTTCATCTAATCTAAAATGGTAATTATGCAGACTGGGAAGAATGGTGGATTCATTTGTTGAATTGTTGCAAATTTCCAGACTTAAGTAAGTTGAATATGTGTACCACAATTTAAAAATTAATGCTGCTACTATGACTACTACTACTTATATTAAAAACATAATAGTTATGTGACAACAATGACTATGAAGAATACAAATGATGATGGAATTAAATGGGCATTTTATATTTACCATGTTATCATTACAAATTGCAGGAGTGAATAAAATGAAAGTTGCATCTGGAGTTTCTCAAGTATACAAAAACATACTGGAGATTTATTATAATATTGCAATTTAAAGAACTACATATGCTTTTGATATAAACTTACCAACCATTAAAAATGAAGCTCAGTAACTGGGAATTTTTTTACATGCTGCTTTTATTGTAAAGACATAAGGCAGGACAAACATTATACAGCTCTTTACTAAGCCAAACCTTAAGATATAATAGACAGTGCATATTTGTGCATATTATCCCAATATAAGTCTTAAGTAAAGAATCCCACAGTTTATAAAACCAACACAGATTTCATACCGCTAGATAAAGTAGTCGGGTGTGAACAGGCAGATAGCAGACTGATGAGAGGTGCAGAGACGGTGAATATGGGGCGGAGCGTGTGGGTAACTGGAAACATATTCAGACTGGTACATGAATGTACTATATGTACTTTGAATGATGTTTTAGGTTGTTTTCTCATATTGTATGGTTTTGTATTGGGAAGCACTTTGTTGCGCTGGTTTAGAAAGTGTTATTAATATTATATGGGATCTGAACACACACATCCAAAAAGAAGAAGAAAACACAGAGAAGATAACAGAAGGACAGCATACCATGTGCTTGAGGTGTGGGTGTGGAAAGCAAAGGGGCCAAGAAAGGGGGTAGGAAGTAGGGAGGAGAGTCACACCCGACACCTTATACCCCTACCGTACAAAACTTAACAGGTGTCAATTTGAGATCACAATGAAGGCTCAGTTTGAAGTTGGGTGTGGTCCAAGCAAGGGTAAAATAGGGAAAGGGTCATTAGAACCCTCACTTTCAGGTTGCAGGATCAATACAGAATGGATGAGAATAGATTATAAAAAAATAGAATAGAACATATCTTTACTGTCCACCAGGGTTGAAATTTGTGTTTGGGTCACCAAAAACAGGAGACAACATGTTAAAAAGTTATTAAAACAGACTTATAGACAAGGTCTTTAGAAACACTTCACACATTTAATTGGTTCATTTTAGTATCTGTGGATCAAAACTCAAAATAATTTTGTTTGGTTCAGAAGTTATGATAGCTGTATCGTGGCTGGAATGATGCCATCACAAGATTGTGATCCATTTTGTGACTGTGAGATATGTTTTACCATAACAACTTAGTGACTTCAACAGAATATTAGCATTAACACCATTTTCCATTTTCCAACATAAGTTTTGTTTCCAAGTACTACACTCACTTGATACCCAGCATTTACAAAAAAGTGCAGTTTAATTCCATTTGTTTTAAAAAATGCCATTGTTATAACCCTGTCACAAGTTGGCTTGTTTACTTCCATTGTATTTACATGTTTGTTTTTTTTAGGTTTTTTTTGGTATGTGATTCAATGATACAACAACATATTAACATTCTTATCATACCGCAGGCTCACTCATTGTGACACAACTACAATTAAGTCTTCTTGTCCCAGCATGCAACCCTTTTCTAACTGTCTCTTACGCCTTACTTATTGTATGTACTAAATACAAAGTATAAAGCTCTTCCCAACATGTAAGACAGGTGTTGAGAAATACATGGATACAATCATCCCATGCAGAAAGCCTCCCTGAGACTTTCTTAAATAGTTACACTGTTTTCTATCTGGGCAGGGTTCAGGTATATGTAGGGTACCTCAAGCTGTGAGTTTCTTGCTGTGATTGCGTCACTGAGTGTGGACAGCTCTGTTTGAAATGTCTTAATGATCTCCTTAATGGCAGGCTCATCGAATCGTTCCTCTGGGTATGTTCCCATGTAAACCTGCCAAAATAACAAAAGGAAACAGTAAATTAGGTTGACACGGTATTTTGTTTGGTAGAGTTTTTCAAAACACATTAAAATGTAGATGTGTGAAGTGATTTTGTTATTGTCACCAAACTTACCATGTCCATGTACTTGTTTGAAAATATCCACGACATTGCAACAAATTTCACTGTCTCGTCAACATTTGGGAGGGTCTCCAAAATTGTCTTCATTCTTGACTGCCCCTTAGTGGTTGGAGGGGAATTGTGCAGCAGGAGTATGCCATTGGGCGCAAAGGCGTGGTAGTCGTACTAAATTATGACAGAAGTTTCGGGATGTATTAATATCAATTTTGTAATTAGTAGTAATAGTTATAGTAAAGTCCCCCTTCACTCAAAAATGTGTTATGCTAATTGTTACTGAATTTTTATGTTCTAATCATACACCATATAGACAAAAGTATAGGGCCACACCTCTTAATCATTGCGTTCAGGTGTTTCATTCGGTCCCATTGCCACAGGTGTATAAAATCAAGCACCTAGCCTTGCAGTCTGCCTTTACAAACATTTGTGAAAGAATGGGTCGTTCTAAAGAGCTCACTGAATTCGATTTTCTGGGGTTGGCTCCTGTAGGTGTAATGTGTAGGTGTAGTTTGTCCATGCTCTCTAAAACGACACATAGAAGTATGGATAAACCCGTAACCCTTGTTAAAGTAAGGGGATCTCTGTCTTCATTGTCATAATAATAATCACGTGGAATGATTGCAGTCATACTTATGGGGAAACTAACATCTGATGTTGTTCTTCTTTATGGACCTAGTCTAGAAGAGATCTTACTTTCTTCTGATATTGTCTTTTTTGTCATGGTCCTGGCTTTGAAGAAAAACCAGTGTATATAATTGGGTCTAATATTAACTGTTACATAACATAGAAGGTAAAACTGTAAAAAATAAAATAAACTCATTCTCCTGGTTTAAAACTCAGCTGATGCCCCAATAAAAGGAAATAATAATGACAGAATACATTCTAGATCCGCTGCTTTTTCCATGCATTTGAAGGGTTTAATCAGTTTTCTGTTTTCTTAACTATTTATGGTCTTACCTGTCCATGGTGCACCGCAGCATGCTGAGCCGTCACTGTAAAGATCACCATGGTGATGAACTTGATCACTTCCTCGATCGTATTGAAACCTGTTGGAATCCCTGGTGGTAGCACAGTCATTTTCAGTTAGTTATTGGCAATCACTATCTGCACTGAAAAATTGTAATTATTATTGTATGGGCTACTTTAGTTTTAGTTATCATATGTACGGTTAGGTTGTTTACAGATGATTTCAGAACATGTCTGACATACCTGTGGCTTTGTTTCCTAAGAAGCCATGTGTGAATATCTCATTGATCCATTCCTGTAGCTCAGTGTCTTTACACACCTCACTGTCTGAGGGATAATAGTGCTCCACTACTGCCTTCACGAAGCTGATGCACATAAAACATATTGAATTTGATTTCTAAAAGATTTCAGGAATTTTCAGCTTGTTTGTATAGAGATGGCTTGAAAAGAGAACCACAAAAGGCAGGAAAGAGAGGGGTAGACGCACTCTGAAGTGTGAGTTAATAAGGGTGAATGTAAGAAAGCTGATTCTTGTAAAATAATTTGATATGTACAGTTTCAATATTTGTTGAAAGCTAACCCGTTGATGATGTTCCACAGCTTCAGGCCGTCATCTCTGTAGTAGAAGTTTGGTATGGACTCCAGTCCTCGTGCAGTGATGTTGTCTGGCAGACAGAGGGAGCTGTAGGTCGTTTCAGGGAGAGCCCTTCTCATGAGCTCTGACAGTCCATGGTATCCAATGGTAGTCTATTAAGTCAATAATATTATCAGACACATCTCTTGAACTTAAAAAAAGTATTTAAAAATGTCAAAAGCTAAAACTTAGTTTTTGCAATGGTGCAATAAACTTGGAATAGTCTGAGTATTCAGAAATGTTTATTTAAAAGAGCCATACAGTACTCAAAATCCCATCCGGTGAATAAACATTTTTGCGGGCTGTAGTGTTAGCGTAGATTGTGTACCGGAAATGTGGAAACAGAAGCTGCAGAAGAGAACAAAGAGAACAAAAGTCAAAATAAGACACTTATTTGAGGAAACAACAGGCAACAAATCCAAGGTGTACCAGTCACCAAGGGAGGAAGCCTTAAGCAAACCACACTGGCAGCAGGTTTCCTTGGAGTGCTTCTGTATTTCTAAAAGTGCAAATGGCATACAATGGGGGAAAAATGTTACATTGAACCTGCTGTCAACTCTCTAATAAAGACATAAAATACCCAAAGAAGAACCTGAAAAATGAGTCAATAAGCAATCAAATCAACAGTTCAGGACAAAGCAATAGAAATAAAGTACCCCAGTACTTTTATTTCTACTGTGTAACTTTACCTTGTAGAGGGGATGAATCTCAGAGAAGCTGCGGAGAGCGGCAACATTATAGGCCTCTGCCAGAAAGTGAGGGTTCATGAGGTGGTGGACTGAAGCTTGAACAAGAAGATCTGCATTTTTAATAAACATCTTTGCCAGCAGCCAGTCAGCCTCTGGGTCACTGGGCAGAAAGATGGGATTCTGCTCCGAAGGTTGTTGATGCAACTGGAATGTGGTAAAATGTATGTTTAAACAAGTGCAACAGGAATTCTGAAAACATTCTAATGTACTGTGGAATTTTGTATGATTATGTGACCAGCAATTAATGGATTTAAGCTTATAAAGAATGAATACTGTCACTGATTTGCTCTGTTAGTACCTGTATTGCAATTGGCATCAGTTTGTTTTGCAGGTTCATGTAGAACAAACAGAGACCAGCAGTCACATGCAGAGGTTCATCATTGTTGTCTCTGGGGGGTATCCCATCTATCTGCTTGTAGTCACAGAGGAATATGTTGCCTTTCTGTATCGAAATAAAAGATAAAAGAAAAATATTTAAGACACACGAGGTGTCACAGTTTTGTAATTAATCGAGGTAATAATAGTTAGGGACTTTCCACTTTGATTTAAATGTGCTTGTTAAACGTATACATCACCCGAAGCAAAGATTATGACTCATCTAAAGTCTATGCAAAGTGATAATTAAGATGTGTTTTGAGTTTGTCACATTACAGGAAGATGTGTTATTAAACACCTGACCAAATTTGAATGACCAAAAAAAGAGGTCTCAAAATCATGACAAAATGCACAGTATTCTCTGATCTGAAGTGCTGGGGGCGTATCCGCTGGAGGGGCGGAGGCAACGCCCAATCACGGGACTATGCTAATGATGCTTCTCATTTTTATACTGCTACACTGTCAGGGGCAGGGTTATGCTGAGTGTAACTCCATTGCATCATTGAGCTATGTTTTGAGGCCTGCCGAAAAAATCTTGAAACAGGAAAATGGTGAAAAAACAGTCAACTGTCAAATTCCACAATTCAGTGCTATATAATAAAGGGTGTTCTTAACATGTTTTCAACAATCAGTTTCCAACATTTAGAATGTGTTTTGAAACAAACATCTGAATTCACTTGACACAGACTTAAAAGCCACTCGTCTTTCTTACCTCCATTTCCTTCTGCAGAGAGCTTCCCTCTGCCAGGAATGGCTTCACCATCTCCTCTGTGACTGGAAAGTTTGGGGGAAGCTCTGAGCAGCGCTTGATCATATTGGGGTTAATTGCGTTCAGAAACTGGTATCCATAAAAGTCGTCCTCCTTCCAGTGCTCAGAGACATACTCTTGAAGAATAGCAGTTATAAAAATAGAATATTTAAAATGTTTTTCTTCCACTAGGTTTTAAGTACAACAAGATTATCATGGCCTTTAACTAAAAATATCTTTGATGTTGTTTTTTTCCCCTGAAAGACTTTTTATATAAAGCAAATCAAAAATCTACCTGACATTGTTGTCTTTTTGCACCAGAAGATTTTTTTCATGTCTTCAATTCTTTCCCATTTTTCAGTAGATCCAATCATCCCCTTAAGCTTGAGTTCCAAACCACTGAAGTAAGAAAGAATAGGAAAAAAATAAGGGAAAACACAATACAGTATTGAAGTACTTGCTGATATTAATGCTTCAAATTTACTTTTCGCCTCAGACATTAGAGTATGGCTTCATCATGCAATTCTGTGTGGACCCACATGATGGTTTTTGTATTATACACTTCAGTTGCTTTGGATTTAGAGTAGCGGATTTCAGCTGAGAGCTGAGAGACATCATCCAAATGGTTGATGTGGGGCTGCCCTTCACCCATAACTTTCCATCTACAAAAACAAAGTTACCAAGAAGTTGTTAGACAAGAAGTTGTTAGACATTTATGCACATACACTTCTGAGACCATAAATTTGTCTCTGTGTATATGCTGTACTGCAAGCATGAAAACTTACTGGTACAAGCTCTTTTTTTTTATCAGCTCGTTTTTCCGGTGCTCAATCAGCAGGGAATGTACCTCCTCAAAATCCTTCATGGCTGAGGTGAGAAAACAACTCATTTGTTAAGTTTTATATGACATAACAGAATAAAAAAAAAAACAAAAGAAAACAAAAAATGTATGAAAAGATGAGATATTCATGATCCTAATATTAATGATTTCAGTATTTCAAATTTCAGTAATATGGGGAATTTGAGTCAGACCTCTCCCTCCTCTCAGCTCCACCAGTTCTCCCCTGGAGATCCATCTGTAACAGGGGAAAAGAATGGCTTCTCCTTCTGGAGTCGTCACCACAACTTTAGAGAAAAACCATTCATCTTCTGGGAGACACAAAAATGGATCTTTCTCCATTTTCACCAGCAGAAGTTTCCCCAGAGACAAATTGGTTTTCATGGTGTAGGTCCCTGTCTTGGAAAAAAATCTCACTATAAATATAAAGAAATATGGTAGGGCTGTACCAAATAATTTGAAGCATCATTCATAATATTTACATTCAAATTCTAAATCATCATTTGAACCTTTGCAGTTTTTTTTGTTTTAATGTCTGTTTATTTCATTTAAATCTGTGTTTCTGCACAGTTGTATATAAAGGTTAGACTGCAATAGTATTATTCATATTATACTATTTGTAGAATTAGAGGTTTCGGTGCAATAAATAGCATCAAGTACTCAATTCCGTATAAAATAAATCCTGCTGCACGTGGTCAAGTCCAAAAGTCAACATTTTTTGAGAAAAGATTGATGTAACAATACGCAGCATGCCATCAGAACTGCCAAACTAAGCAGTGCTCATCAAATATTTATCAAGACTCTCTAACTTCATTTGCAATTTTCTGGCCTCAAATGTTTTCAGAAACACATTTGAGTGGACTGTATAGCTGTATTAACTCCAAATCCAGTAATTTAATGAAGGTGTGAAAATTTGTAAATGAATCACTAAAAGTACAGTTGAATTGTGTCCATGGGAGCAGTCCAGAAGAGGGCAATGAAAAATTGGAGTCCTCAAGGTAAAACGGGAAGATTGGCAAGTATGCGTGCACAGGTTGTTTTGTACTATATTGTGTTGGAATTTTCTCTAGCATGTAGTTTTAGAAATGGTGTAATGAGTGCTCTAGCCTTCTGCTCAATGTCATGTGGTTTGAACTACTTTTTCTGAGTAGCTTCAATTAGCCGTACTGGATTTTTCCTTTGGTAAACTTGACTGTTGTTCAACTTCTTAGGGTGGAGTAATTGGTGGCTTGCAAAGTTGCGTCCTCAGCACTGAGTCAAATTGTAAATAAGCTGCTGTTGATATTGTGGGAAACATTAAAAAGTTTGCCATTTTGGTATCCTCAGTGTTATGTCATTACCCTCCTAAGTGTAGGCGTAACTCATAACCCTTGGCTACTCTATGTATGTAAGCTCTTTGCAGTTACTGTCCCCAGTTGCAGAAATGAGGGCTGACGAACTCTACACAGCACAATAAGAGCCTCATTTTAAGCCTGTGAGATGAACAGAGAGTGACCTGGTGTTTTTGCAATAGCAGGGCCATCAATAATTCCACTAAGAAACACTAGAAGTTATTTTCACTTTAAAAGTTTTATGTAACTGAAGCCCCGTAAAGATTAAGTTCTGTTAGATTCTCTTCATATGTGCACCTGCCCTTTCATTTTGGTTACAGTTACACAATCTGTGTAAGAGTTATGGTGGTTAATGTCAGACAGGCTACACACTGAAGAAGAATTTCACTACTCATCAAATTAGTTTGGCTTACTGAACAGACTCACACAGTTTGTTTCTGTGCTTTACAGCCTTTAATTTTTAACGACGTGATGTGCTCTCATAATTTTCATATGATTGATTCTTAGTTAAGGGAAGTAAATTTTTAAAAAAAAAAGCTACATGAGATGTAGTCCAATTACTCACTAAATAAAGACAAACACTAAAATATATGCACAAACAGAAGTCATTACATTGCCCTTGTACATTGTGTAATTTAAGAATCATTACATGAGCAGTGTTTCACTGAATTTAACTTACTGTCCCAGTTGAAAAGTCAAAGACGTACGTGCCCAACTTAGTTCTCTCACTCTGCCCCTCAGTTCCAAATAAGGTGACATATATATGGTCCCATGTTCCTGCATATTGCATGTCACCTGTTGTCACCTCTAGCTTGTACTCAGCCATGGTCTCTCAGTGGAAACTGTCTGAAAAAGAAACAAATTAAATCTCTAAATTGTGTAATTTTGTCATTTTGTTTTCACACTTGCAAATAGTTTACTAAAAGGTTTGATTTTTTTCTGCACTCAAAATATTCAACAATCATCCAAAAGTATTAACTTGCATGCATTATTACATGTACAGTGTTTTTATTATCAGCTGTTATACCATGAGTAAAGATGAATAAAGCTCATACCTGCACCTTCAGATAGAGGCAGTTTTTACCACCTGTTTGCCGTGTAGCTGCAGGTTCAGGTTTTCCCTCTCTGTAGTCTGTGTCCTTGCTTTCTTTCTCTCCGCCAAACAAGGTTGTGTTCCTGTTTTTTCATGTCTCTACATTAAGCTTTAGTGGGTGTGGGGCAGGATACTATTTCTTCCAATGTGCTTTGATAAGGAAGATGAGGCTGAAGTTGAAACAAGGAGGAGCACAAGTTGTACTCAATCATCCATTTTGGTCTTGGGCCCAAAGCCAACCTTAAGTCAGACAAACGCAGTTTAGTGAGCATTAATTCCGTAATGTGAATCAGTGTACTGACGTGCAATGAAATACAGGTGATAGACTGTCAGGAATGTTGAGTGCATGGCCATGAGTGAAGGATCCAAATGCATACAGTTAGACAGAAAGGAAGGATTGTGGGATTTATTCACAAAAATGAAAAAAATCAGTGGTATGGGAAGCATGTCTGAACCATACTGAGGGTATGTGGGAAACAGGAACTTAAATACTGAAACACTCCACAAGTGTGGAGCAATCATTACACAATCTCTAAACTGTGTATTGAATGCTCCAACGGTTGTCTTGCATGCATTATTACATGTATAGTGTTCTGATCATCAACTGTCATATAATGAGGAAAGAGAAGTAAAGTGTACAGAGTGTCTTGTTTTCTTTCACCGTTCTGACATTTAAGTTCAAGTAGGGACTCATACTCAACGTGTTACCTGTTCATTGTAAGGAACTTGTTTTATGATGAACAAGCACCCCAGGGTCAGGAGAGTACAGATAATTCGAATATATATTCAACAACCATCAAAAAGGGTGTTAACACTTAACTTCTGGTCTAGTATTATCTCGGTATGCATGATTGCATGTACAGGTTTCTGATCATCAACTGTCATATAATGAGGAAAGAGAAGTAAAGTGTACAGTGTGCCAACATCAACAACTTTTAATTATATCCAAATGCTGCACACTAGACATTGCTACTCTGTCATTATATGTTGTGAAGACCTTAGACTACACACAAAGATCATGCAATATGTGTTCAGCTTCATCATCTTATTGTGTATACTGTAATTGGAGTATCCTAATATTAAAAGATGTGTATAGCGTAGACCACTATAATTACTGGTTCTACACACAGAGATGTGGACTCACATGAAGTACTCAGAGGCAGAGCAGTTGAAAGCAATGAATTGTTTACTTGGTAAGAATAAATCAGGTTCACACTGGACACACTACTTTAAATGTTCCACAGCATATTAGTGTTCTTAACACCCTTTCCCCTAATTTTAGTTTTGTTTCCCAGTATCCCGTAGTATTTACAAAAACAAGAATCATTTATCTCCCCTGAACTCTAAAATTTCCAATTGTTGCACCCTTGCTCCCAATGGTTATAATCGTACTTGTTTTCTTTCCCTGTACTGACATTTAAGTGCAAGTAGGGACTTGTACATTTTAAATATAACTTATTCTGACAACATGTTAACTGCTTATTGTGAGAAACCGGTTCTTGACGAACAAGAACATGAGGGGGAGGAGAGTACAGATGATTTGAAAAAGGTGCTGTTCTTGTTCCACTGACTACACTACTTGCTGCTAGCTGCTGCTGGGTGTTTTGACAGTTATCTCCATTTTCTCTATAAGAGTGACTGACACAGTCAGTCATGCTTGCTCTTATTCTGTTGCTCACACTGGGACAAGGTGGATGTTCTAGAAGTAGTGTTTTCACGAAAACGTTTTTATTTCTCTCGCTTAGGTTGTGTTGACTTTTATGTCTGTAATAAGTGTGCAACACACACAAAATAACATCATGGTCTAACATTCTTGAACTGCAAAGAAAGCAGATGAAGTTCATACTAGTGAAGCTTGCCGTGCAAAAGTACATCGGCTAATTACCATATTAATATTATATATTATATTATATTACCATATCAAAAAGAAAAGAACTTGAATACACAGCATATATCAGACTTACATACAACCCAGCATGCAATACAGGTGTTTAAAAGGAACTGACCATGTTGACTTATGCAGAAAGATAAAGAATGGCTTCCTCAGACTCAGTTAAATAGTTATACTGTTCTCTATCTCAGCAGGGTTCAGATATGTGTAAGGTAGGTCAAGCTGTGAGTTTCTTGTTCTGATTGCTTCACCAAGGCAGGACAGCTCTGCTTGAAATTTCTTGATCATCTCCTTAATGGCAGGCTCATCGAATCGTTCCTCTGGGTATGTTCCCATGGGAACCTGCCAAAATGACAAACAGAAAGAGTGAATCAGATTGACACAGTCTTTTGTTTGGTAGAATTTTTTAAAGAACTTTCAAAATGTGGCTGGATTATAATGACTTTGTTCATCGTCACCAAACTTGCCATGTCAGTGTAGGTGCTTGTAAGGGTCCATGCCATTGCTGCAAACTTCACTGTCTCGTCAACATTTGGGAGTGACTCCAAAATTGTCGTCATGCTCGACTGCCCCTTAGTGGTTGGAGGGGGTTTGTGCAGCAGAAGTGAGCCATTGGGCACCCAGAAGTAGTAGTCAAACTAAAATATGAAATAAGTTTCAGTATATACTCTTTATTTTTGTAACTCTTAAAGTCCTCTTCACACACAAAAAAGTCTTTTGCTTATTGTTCCTTTGCTTCGACATTTGCCCTTGACTCCGGAAAGCAGGGATTGACACCACAAACCTTTTGCAAACTCATCCTAAATCGACACTTACACACACGTACATATGACCATGATTTTGTGACTTCAGCTATTAGGTAGAAATCGTGGTGAAATATGTCTGATGTTCAATAGATGGTCAGTAAGGAAGACATTAATTGAAGTTTTCCCCAGAAGAACCACACAAGTCCTGGAAATTACATATCAATTCATGATTTTTGCCCATGCTCCCGAAACAGACATTAAAGTCTGAGCATTAATCAGCATTAAAATGTTAAATTTAGTTAAGGTATACGGGATCATTGATCATTGTGCTTAAAGTTCTGGAACAATAATGGTCATGCTTTAAAAAGATGAGTTTCAAATGGGAAAAGAAACAACTGATGCTGTCATTCTTTGGTTTGAAAAACATTTGTGATGCTGGAAATGCTTTAGCAGAGTCAGTAGTGGAGGAAGTATTCAGATCATTTACTTACATGGTACTAGTAAAAGTCCTGCACTGATCACTTAGGTAAAAGTAAAATAAGGAAAATGCATTTACGTGAAAGGACTTAATGCAGAATAATTTAAGTAATAAGAACACAAAGCACCAAGTCCTCATATTGAAGATGCTGGAATCATGCAATGTTTTTGCATGAAAAATAATTGAACAATCATCAAAATATTTGTCAATTATTTTTCTAATCAGTGGACCAATCATTCCAACTGTGCTCATATATTTTTATGTGGCTTCGGTGCAAAATGGTAGTGGAGTAAAAGGCACAACATTTCCTTTTGAAATGTACTTGAGTAGAAGTAGAAAGTTGCATGAGATTAAGATACTCAAGTAAAGCAGATGTACCTGATATTTGTACATGAATACAGTATTTGAGTAAATTGACTTAAGCAGAGGTATGTACAGTAACTGAAATTGCAGTAATTGTGATCAATAAACTAAGTATAGTTGTTTTTCTTTTTAAGTTGATTAATTTATTAATCCAGTCATTATAATTAATCTAAAATATAATAATCTAAATCTTAATATGTTATATTCATGCTTTTTTTATGTTCCTCAAATTTAAAACTTATATTTCTTCACATTTAGCAAACAATATGGACAGTGAAAACAAGATGTTGTAGGAGCAAAAATAAAGCCTACCTACAGAAATACAAATTGTGGATACGAACAAAAATAACAGAAAATTTGAGGATATCGCTTCTTGCATGAGGTACATTATCACATTAAAAGGAATGTAAAACTAGGTAAGAAATGATATCTGTCTTATGGTTTAAAATTCAGCAAATGCTCTACTGAAGAGAAAATAACAATAAAGCACATCCCAGATCTGCTCTTTGTTGCATACATTTGAAGTGTTTGATTAGTTATTAAGTTTGTTTAAACAAGAACTTTACTATTTTTCTGATTATTTATGGTCTCACCTGCCCGTTGTGTAGTGCAGCATGTTGAGCTGTCACTGTGAAGATCACCATGGTGATGAACTTGATCACTTCTTTGACCGTATGAAAGCATGCTGGAAACCCTGTTGGCAGCACAATCCTGATCAGTTAATTATTCACAGTATACTGTATATCAATATATAAAAGTGTGTGTGTGTGTGTGTGTGTGTGTGTGTGTGTGTGTGTGTTTACAGATGATTTCAGAACATGTGTGACATACCTGAGGCTTTATTTCCAAAGAAGCCATGCAGAAATATTTCACTGATCCATTCCTGCAGCTCGGTGTCTTTACACACCTCATTGTCTGAGGGATAATAATACTCCACTACTGCCTTCACAAAGCTGGTGCACATAAAACAATTTTAAATAGTTACACTTGTATGTACAAAAAAATAAAGGACAGCAAGATTCATGCTGATGCTCGTCAAAAAATCAGTATGCACAGTTGTAATTTTGTTGAAAGGTAACCTGTTGATGATGTTCCACAGCTTCAGGCCGTCATCTCTGTAGTAGAAGTTTGGTATGGACTCGACTCCTCGTGCAGTGATGTTCTCTGGCAGACAGAGGGAGCTGTAGGTCGTGTCAGAGTGAGCCCTTCTCATGAGCTCGATCAGTCCATCATACCCAAGCGTAGTCTGTCGAGTTCATGATACACAAATCTTAATCATCAGAGACATTTTTTTACATATAAATGTATGCACATTGTAACGCCGTCCCCCCAAAAATCTAATCTATCTTAAAACAAAGTTATGCAAGAATTCATAAAATTGGAATCTGAATATTCAGAAATGTATTTTAAAGAGCCATACCAAACGCAAAATCCCCTTTGGTCCTAAAAGACTGTTGCGGGCTGCATTGTTTATGAAGAGAGTGTACCGAAAATGTGGAAACAGCAGCTGTGCAGACAGAGGGATAGATATTTGAAGCCAAAGTGTGACACTTATTTGAGCAAACAACTGGCAGCACATTCTGGGTGTGTTGATCACCAAAAAGGAAGCCAAAAGCAAACAACACTGACAACATGTTTTTAAGACCTTTTTTTTCCCTCCAAGTATAAGCCCTGATGGATACAAAGTCCCTGATATCACTTTGAAAGCTAACCACTAATTGCAATACAAATATTTTCTAATATGTATTTATCCATTAATTTGTTGTGCATTATTTAAGGTAAAAGATTTCTGTGAAAAAAATCAATCATTAAAAACTCAGATCATCAGTTCGGATCACAGAAATAGAAGAAAGTAGAGCAGCATCATGATGTGATCTCTACTGTGTAATGTTACCTTGTAGAGGGGATGAATCACAGAGAAGCTGCGAAGAGCGGCAACAGCACAGACCTCAGCCAGAAAGTGAGTGTTCATGAGGTGTTGGACTGTTTGGTGTTCCATCAAATCTGCATTTTTAATAAACATCTTTGCCAGCAGCCAGTCAGTCTCTGGGTCACTGGGCAGAAAGATGGGATTCTGCTCCGAAGGTTGTTGATGCAACTGGAATGTGGTTACATAAGATTTTATTTTAGTATGTTAAACTAGTGCAACAGGACTTCTGCAAACATACTTAAATACTGTAGAGTGCTACATGATTATGTGACAAGACTAGTGAAGTTTATAACATAAAAATACTGTCATAGGTTTGCTCTGTGATCACCTGTATTGCAATTGGCATGAATTTGTTTTCTGGGTTCACGTAGAGCAAACAGAGACCAGCAGTCACGTGCAGAGGTTCACCATTTTTGACTCTGGGTGGTATTCCATCCATCCTCTTTTGGTCATAGAGGAATATGTTGCCTTTCTGTGTGGTAAGGAAAGACAGAAGATGTGTTACTTAAAGAGGTATCACATAATTTTGATAAATCGATTGATTCCACTGTGATGTATGTACACTCTTTAAACACAGTGGTTTCAAAGCAAAGATTATGACTCATTTAAAGCCACTCGTCTTTCTTACCTCCATTTCCTTCTGCAGAGAGCTTCCCTCTGTCAGGAACGGCTTCACCATCTCATCTGTGACTGGAAAAGTTTGGGGGAAGCTCTGAGCAGCGCTTGATCATATTGGGGTTGACTCCATTCAGAAACTGGTATCCATAAAAGTCGTCCTCCTTCCAGTGCTCAGAAACATACTCTGGAAGAACAGCAGTTGACAAATATAATTTCTAAAATGTTTTTCTTTCTTTGAGTTTGAAGTTCAACATGATGATCATGGGCATTTAACTAAAAACATGACTGCTGGTTTGTTCCTGAGACATTTTTAACTGTATAGAAAAACAAATAATTTTACCTAACAGGAAAAACATCTGTATCTTATGCAGCTAGGACAATGACGTTGGTTTGGTGGTTTATGCTTCAGACCTAGAAAATGGGGAAAAACATTTACCTGACATTGTTGTCTTTTTGTACCAGAAGATTTTTTTCATGTCTTCAGTGCTTTCCCATTTTTCAGAAGATCCAAGCAGCCCCTTAAGCTTGAGTTCAATGCCACTAAAATAAAAAGGGTTCAGCGAAAAAGAAAATACAATCCAGAAGTAAGCAAGATACTGATAATAATAACTTCAAATTCAACTTTTTGCTCAAAACACAGAGAATAATATGACTTTAATGGAATCTGTTTCTGTCCATCATATATGTTTGTAGACCCACGTTATCATTTTCGTTTGATCTATTTCAGTTATTTTGGACATAGAGAAACGTATGTCAGCTGGCAGCTTTAAAGGATCATCAAAGTGGTTGACTTGGGGTAGTCCTGCAGCCAAACTCTTCCATCTAAAAAAAATAAAATAAATAACAAAGTTACAAAAAAGCAGTTAGACATATCTCCAGATAAACCTTTGAGATACTATAACTGTACCTCTATGTGCGTTCTGTACTGCACACATGAAAACTTACTGGTACAAGCTCTTTTTAAGTGTCAACTCTTTTTTTCGGTGGTCAATCAACAGGGGATGGTCCTCCTCAAAATTCTTCATAGCTGGGGTGTGAAAACAACACTGAGAATGAGAATTTTAAAATGATAAAACTAACAGAAATTCCCCAAAAATGTGTCAAAAGAATGATATCCATGTTTTGTGTTTCTATCCATATCAGTTATTTGGGGAATTTGAGTCAGACCTCTCCCTCCTCTCAGCTCCACCAGTTCTCCCCTGGAGATCCATCTGTAACACAGGGGAAAAGAATGGCTTCTCCTTCTGGAGTCGTCACCACGACTTTGGAGAAGTACCATTCATCTTCTGGGAGACACAAAAATGGATCTTTCTCCACCTTAACCAGCAGAAGGTTCCCCAGAGATAAACTGGTTTTCACGGTGTAGGTCCCTGTCTTGGAATACGGATATATAGAAATAAACATATATAGAATACATATACATAAATACATCCACCAAGGCTGGACAAGCTTCTTAAATTATTTTAATAAAAATATAGAAATCTGAATCTACATTAAAATACAAAAAGTATCAGACTGTCATGCCAGGTGGAAATTGAAATGTATTGTATGTATGTACTCAGAACACTGAATTTAAATGTATGTGAGTGTAGTACCATAAGGATGAATTGCTACCATTTTGTGTTGATATTTTCACCAACCATTTAATTTTGAATACAGTCAGTGGTTGCAGCAGGAATTACAGTGGTGAATGTCAAATAGACCACACCTTGAAGATCAAATTGCCAACTTATCAAATTAGTGTGGCTTACTGTTTAAAAACTAAATATAAACTTGAATTCATCCAAATCATTCATATAGTAAAGTAAGGTAAGTGTGGATCAAATTTGCTGTAAGATGAATTTACCAACTCATCAAATAAGTATGGCTTACCGATTTAAATCTAAATCATTTACATAGTAAATCTAGAAAAGTGAATAAAATTTGCTGAAAGATTGTCCAAAAGACTGTGTTTTTTTGCCTTTATGCTTCACAGCCCTTTAATTATGATCTTAAAAGTGAAAAGCTCAGTAAATTTCCACATGATGACGATGATGCCATTTTCTATGTATACTTTCAGTGAAGTTAGGTAAATGTAATTCTCTCTAAATAGTCCCTTGATAAAGACAAACAGTACCCCATCATAAATATATTCACAAATTTACAAACAAATTACATTTTCCCAGGCCTAATTTTAGTATCAATATATAAGTGATGCTTAGCTGCATTTAAAAAAACAACTTACTGTCCCCGTTGAAAAGTCAAAACCATAGTTGTCCAACTCAGTTTCTCTCACTCTGCCCTCCAGTTCCAAATAAGGTGACATATATGTGGTCCCATGTTCCTGCATATTGCTTGTCACCTGTTGTCACCTCTAGCTTGTACTCAGCCATGATCGCTCTGTGGAAACTGTCTAGAAAAGAAGCAAAATATTAACATTATATACTGAATGCCCCAACATTCTGCAAAAACAAACTTGGATTCTTAAATTAGCATTTCTAGACCTATTAGTCCACAGGCATTCAAAATGCTTGTTAGTGCTTAACCTGGTCTAGTATTGCCTTTCAAACATTATAACAAGTACAGGCTTTTGATCATCAACTGTCACACAATGAGTAAAGATGATTAAAGTTCATACCTACCCCTTCAGACAGAGGCAGTTTTTACCATCTCTTTTTCTTACGTATAACTGCAGGTCCCGGTTTTTTCTTTGTGTGGTCTTCCTCTCTTTTTCTTTCTGTAGTGAACCCCTGACTTCAACCTTTTGATACTACTTCCCCCACAGTGCTTTGATGTAAAAGGTGATCTAGGTTGAAACAATGTTGTTTTTCTGGTTTTTAATGTCTATACATTTAGCTGTCATGGGTGTGGGGAAGGATGCTACTCTCCCAACTGTGCTTTGATAAGAAAGGTTATTTAAGTTAAACAAGGAGGAGCACGAGTTTTACTCAAACACCCATTCTGGTCTCAGGCCAAAAATCAGCCGTAAGTCTGACAAACACACTTGAGTGAATATAAATTCTGTTTGGTGAATCAATGTCTTGGTGGGCAATAATATACACAGTGATAAACCTTCAGCAGTGTTGACTGAAGGGCTCAAATGCCTTTAGTTCAGGGAGATGAGAAGAGGGGGATTTATTGATAAAAATGAGAATTATTGGCTCACTGGCTGTTGCTGCTGTCTCAAGAGCTGCTCTACTTCTTGGAAAATAGGAAAATAAGATGTTTATCATTTCACTTTTGAAATTTCATAAAATATTTTTTCACATATATAACACAGGCACATCAAATAAACCTAAATACCAACCAAATAACCTTAAGTGAACATAACCTTGGTGGATGAGAGATTGCAGACAGAGCAGATTTCACTTTCTACTTACTGAACACATTGATAAACTATTGATTTTCTATTGGAAAAGTACTTACGTACAACTGTAGTTGTCAAGTGTTCTTCAAGTTATCTTCTTTTCGTCTGCAACACAGCCTTTCTCTGTTGTTCACTGATTTCACTCTAAAACTATGTGTGTGTGTGGGGGGGGGGGGGGTGGGAGTGGGAGTGTGTGTGTGTGTGTGTGTGTGTGTGTGGTGGGGGTGGGTGTGTGGTTTGTTTCTCTCTCTGTGGCTTATGCGTGCATGTGGAGGAGCAGCCCCAACATGCAGACAGCAGGAGTGAAATGCTGTACCATGATAATAAACAAAACCAAAACTCTAAAAAGTACTGATAAAAGAACCAATAATGTTGGAGCTTATTAATACTTGCTCTTTATTAATTTTGCCCTGGGGCAGTTTAGTACCAGTTTTTGGTACTCATTCCGAGATGGGCCACTCAGAAGTTGCTTCTGGGCCGGATGTGGCCTGCCAATGCCCGCAGGACCCCAGTTGAGTAGACTTGCCTATAATCTGTTCAAAATCTGGACGTCTCCAAAATTTTCTTTATGCCTTACTGCCACTTAGTGGTTGGAGAAGGTTGAACAGCAAGAGCGTACAAATGGGTACTCTTATGAAAGAAGTTTCTGCATGTATTATTACTAATTTTTATGTCCCCAAATGTATTTGCTTATTGCTACTTGTATATGTGCCATTCACTGTGCAGAAAGATGAAAATGGCGCCAGAAAGTTTTTCATCCAAAAGGTTTTCTGGGCTTCTGTGCTCCACATGTGTGATAAGGAAACTTGAAACCTCTTGCACACTCACTGAGAGTGACCCTCTCAGTGTGTCCTGGAATTGTTTTTTTAAAATACTTAAAAGCTGCATGAAGATATGTGGCACATGGTAATGAATTCATAGCAGAGTGTAACTTTTTTATACAGAGAACAAATGTGTACATAAATATGTTTGCACTAGCTATTAAGTTGTTAACATAGGCGAGTGAACACGTAAGACTCGGGGCAAGTACGACTCACCCTCCCCAATTGCTAAACCACTTTATGGAAACTTGCTGAGCTACATGTAAGGAAGATAGAGTTCCTTTCTGTTCCTGTTTTTAACAACACGTTCGAGAAAAGATCTGCCTGTGAAACTTGTGTGAACTTGTTTGAAGTGTAGCTGTTTATAATCAACATGTGGGGGCTTGTTTGTTATGAAGAACGCTTCCAAGCATTAAAGCTGTCACTGACTGAAACGTTTTATGGCTATGCTTTTATTGCATATAGTCTCACTGCATTAGGCAGAAACTGCTCTTTAGTTAGTTAGTAATTGAAATAGCTGGCCGGTTGTGTGGAGTTTGCATGTTCTCCCTGTGCCGGTGTAGGTTTTCTCCAGGTACTCTGGCTTCCTCCCACAGACCTAAGACATGCCTGTTAGTTAACTGACCTTACAATAGTCCTGTACCGCTACACAGACTGGCCAATTATAGCATATTATGGGCCAGCTCCAACAAGGGTCCACCAACTCCAAGGCTCTGCTAGACTCTTATGCAGTAATTTCAGATTGTTTTCATTTTCAGGCTGATTTTATGGATCATGAGCAAAACATTGTGCCCAGGACATATTGTACTAATGATACTTTTTACCCAGAGAGGTTTGAAAAACGACCTGTCCTGGCGACCTGTTCAGATTGTTTGGACCCTGTCGAGAGTGTTCACTGCGTTTTGCTCAATATCAGCTGGGCTCATAGGCTCAATATAGAGATGGTTGACATGTCTCAACTTATGCCCCCTGTACAAAAATGAAACAAAAACATCACAGATACAGCTTCTGACATCCTGAACTGGTCACATTATTTGGAGTCAGAGAGCTGTCATGTTATCCATCTACATATAATCAATTTCTGGGAAACATTTCAGCCCCCCGCGACCCTTAAAAGGGTAAGCGGGTACGGATAGTGATGAACATTGACTTTCAATTTGAGTGGAAGTAAAACAAGCAGCTGTCTAAGTTTTTTGTTGGTGAGGGTCATTACATTTTTTTGCTGTTATTATCAGTGTGCATGATGGTGAATTTCTTTATTTGACTGCTGGTCTATGGTTGATTTACTTGAACTCAGAAAACAAGATGATGCCAGTTATAATCCAGGTATTTTGCTGATGGAGCATATCAGTGACAGCATTCGCATTGCATATGGAAAGTTTTACTAATATTGTGTATTCACAGAGCAGCTAGATTATACACCAGTAGAACAAAGAAACAGGGTAAACTGCTGTGAGAATGTCCCTCTTTTACCATAGATGTATTGCACTTATCTCCCAATAATATGTTATCAGTAGGGAGCATTTAACCTTCACACAGCCATGCATAGGTTCCTTGTAAATCTTGGGCATTGATGTCACATCATGCTGCCTTCAGGTTGTTTAGAGATTCATGAGTACAGCACACCTCACTTCACATTTCTGTTTAAATATTAACAGTAAATTACCAAAAAAGTGGACTGTTGTGCATGTCCAATAAAAAATTGGTTTTATTAAATTTACAGTCTGGTAATGTGTGTCTTAAAATTCACCCTGATTTATGTCAAAACTCCCTATTTGTGCTTAAGCACCATCAAGCACATTTTAAGAAAATACAGTGAAACACAGAAATTACCCTGTGATTATGGTTTAGCCAAGATGTTTATTAAAAATGCTGATTTGATGCAACATCACTCAGTCTATCACTTCCATGCTTCCCTGTGATTCAACCCCTCTACAAAGAATTGTTACACAGTTGCAATCAAAGAGCTAATGCTTGATTGATGACTTGAACCTGATTTCTCACTCGCTAGAGTTCACTGGGATTTGACAGACTGTAAGAGCTCATGAGGTTTTTTACTAAGGACTTACAGCTCCCTCTTTCTGCCAGAGAACATCACTGCAAAAAGACTGGATGCCATACCTAACTTCTACAGTACTACAGAGATGATGGCCTAAAGCTCTGGAACATCATCAACAGGTTAGGCCGATAACAGAGTGAGAGATGGGCGAGTTTAAGCTAAAAATGTTGACATTTTTGCATGCACAAATGTTATTAAGTGGCTGATGAACTAAATTTAAAAAGGTGAACGTATAATTGTAGAATACTCATTCAAAACCACTAGTTTTCTGTTTACCAGCTTTGTATAGGCCTGAATGGATTGTAATTTCTGTAAAGTATGAAAACATAATGTTGAGCTCATTTCATCAGGACCAGGCTAACATATAACCACAAGGCTGTCATTTTACACACACACACACACACACACACACACGCAGTCTAGCATACAAACAAACACACAGATGGTACAAATGCAGTCATTACAAATTAAGCTGAGTAAGGAATTTGGCAGTTAAAAAACTTTAGCTGGGTGTTCAGACTAGCCCCTTTTTAAGCAAGTCACTACAAATCATCTGAACATTTCTGCATCAGATGTGTTGTCATACATGATGCTGTTTGATTTGGTTCCCATGTATCAGTGATGCATTCAAACTGTTTTGTTAACATGTGCTGTCCTGATCGTACTGCTTAGTAATGTGGTAGCGTTAAAAGCAACAGCCTTACAGTTGATAGATACTTTCATAGAAAAATAACTTGCATGTCAATTGAGTTCTATCATTTAAGTTAAACACAAGACACAAGACATTAAAAGTGCAAATGTTTCATGGACAATACAAAATACAATAACAAATCCATGTCTTGTATTGATAAAAACATAAACAGGTTACACTATACTCATCTAAGGTTCTAGTATTTGAATAAAAAAAAATTAAAATACCAGACTGTCAGAATTTCTGTCTTGCCAATACAGATGTAATGTACCATAAGATACAAGCATATTTGCCGTCAGTGTGGTTAATTTCAGAATTTCTTTCATTGTACATTTGTGTTTGTAGTACTGTGTTTCCTCAATGCATCGTGAAATTCATGTGTTTTTTTTATACGTAGAGAAACCCCTGCCCACTGTCACATCAAATTTTAGATCAATTAAATCTTGCATTTTGAAATTTCATTAGTTCAAATGTATCATCTCCCATTAGACCTTTTACTTTGCCCCGTTTTGATAATAAATGACAATGTTATAGCTACATATATCGATAACTATATAGATATATATTATAACCGACAATATTTGTCTCTTTAACCGCTTTTGCATTAAAGTTTTTCAAAACTAAAATCATACATGGAAGGCCAGTTTTGGATATTTTAATTGCGAAGCATGTGCAAAGTAATAAAATAGAAAAAATAGAAATACTGAAAATTCCATGGACTACTAAACTAATGTATAGCCCCACACACATTTCCACCACTTCTACCACTCATGGTTATTAGAGTAAACTGCTTGTTCAATGATATGTGGAAGAAACCTGTGCTTTGTTGTACATGAGCAAAAGATGCGTGAGAGTTAAGTTAAATTCTCTGGAATCTCTTGTGAAACTGAATTTCTCTGGAATCTCTTGTGAAATTGTACTTCTCTGGAATCAGCTGTGAGGGTGTGACAAACCAGATAGCCAGAGAAAAGGCTGTTGGGTGTGACAGGTGGTTTGAGAAACTCATGGGTGCTGTGGCTTCGCTTGAGGTTCTCTGGCTTTGTTTCAGCGCGTTCAGCCTGCGTTGTTTATCCATCAGGTGACTGTTTTTGCTGTACACTTTGCAACTTTGCAAATATTAGTTTCTGCAATTTGTTCAGAATGATGTGAGTTAGTAATGCACCATCAAAAGTATTTTTTAAACCCTATTAATTGGTTTATTTTTTCTTATTCATATTACATTAAAATTTTGTTTGTCTTGTTTCCCCTCTTGTTTTTCTTTTCCCCTCTCTTCCTTTTCATGCTATGGACCCTCTTGTGTGTCTGAAATAAAGTTTCAATTGAACTGACTCAAATGTGGGGTTTAATGATATATCACTAGATGTAATGTAGGAAATAATTATCATCATACAATATATTGCTTACTGTAATCAAAAACAAAGTCAGAGATTAAATGGAAGTTAATGCCTTTTGCTTTGGCATGACTGTTCATTATTTTGCTGAGGCAGATCACCTTATATTTTATGTATTGGTCAAAGGTCAAGTTTGAGCTTAAGATCTTTATGTAGATTAAGAATGTAATTTATAAAAAAAAAATGGATTTGCAAAGCAGCGCCCCATGTGTAGAGGCTGTGTCCTTGCCACAGCGGTTGCGGGTTTGAGTCCCTTTGCTGTATGTCTCCCGCTCTCTCTCTACCTCTTTCACACTTGCACTGTCTTATCGATTAAAGGCAATAAAAGCCCCAAAAAATAATCATTAAAAAAAAATTAATTGAATACAATGAAATATGATGTGGAGACAGAATCTTCAATCTGATTGCAGGTGCAATCTTAAAATTTAAAGGAGTGGTTAAAAGTCCAGTTGCTGGAAGTGTTGCAATTTAATTTGAGGAGGAGTTGGGCTTGCCAGTCTTATAAAAACAGCAAAAACGAGGTCACCTGTCAGTCTGCTGCAGACAGCCTGCAAGAGTGCATTTTACAGTCTTTACATCTGTACAAGATAAAAACTTCAGGAACGATGCGAGAATCTAGTAAGTACCCTTGACTTTTTCCACACAGATACAGTATCTGTTGTTAAACTTTATCATTTTATTTTGTTTTATGTGGGTCTCTGTAGCTAGACCCCAAAAATGTGTATTAAGTTCTAAATGTTGTGTTTTGTCTGCATAATCATTTTTGACACTATTGCATAGTCAGGTGAAATTTCAGGGGATTATGCATATAAATCAGCATGGACTTCAAACTTGGGCTGGGCAATATGGCTTTAAGATAACATTGCAATGTACTGATAAAATACAAATTATTAAATTAACCACAGGTACAATAAAGTAAAAGAAAGTAGTCACTGCCACATAATAAAGTTGAATTGAATACTGTGACAAATAAATAAAAGTGGAGCCCATGGTGCTAATGAATGCTTTTTTTTTTTTAAGTTATTAATGACTACTATGAGCAACCTTTTTTATGTTTCCTTTTTGCACAAGTTGAAAATTAGATTTGATTGATGGATACTAAATACAGCGGCTTGTTTCTGTTTAAGACTTGCTCTTTTTAAATTGTGGATATTAATGAAGTTTAATATGGTGGCCATCAAAGAAGTCTTTTTTTTTTATAGAGATGTTGGTTTTGAAAGGTTTCACTGACCCAATGTACTGATATTGTATTAACTTGTTCACATTTGTATATTTTTACTTTCTTTCAGTCTTTAGAGGTTCGGGCCTCGATATTAAGGCCATCAACAAAAGTCACCACACCGATATGATCTCACTGACAGAGCTGATCGTGAGGCGAGGCCAGCCCTTTGAAATATGCCTCTCTCTGAGGCATCCTTTTGACCCAGAACTTCAGCCACTCATTTTCTGTGCAAAGACAGGTTGGTCAGCCCTTAAATTATTTCAGTAGTTGTTGAAAAAAAAAAAAAAAAAATGTAGTGCTGCTTACAAAGCCAAAATGCAGTGACCTAATTTCTAGCTAAAACTAAGGGGTTTTTTTGCATCTGTTTTATGACTGAGATTTTGTGGAAACAGCTTGAAAATCTCACCAATTGTTAATTAGTTTGATAAGAGAGATCAAGTGACAACTAGCTTGCAGGTAGGCATGACTAGCCTTAGCTAAAGCTAAATCTTAATTCATATGTATTTTTTTTACTAGCTGTAAAATATTCATTTTGATCATGTCAGTAATTACAGCCCTGCTAAATGCCCAAAAAAGGCAGTTTAACTTAGCCAAGTTTCGCCTAATTTAGCAGAGCAGAAAAACATTTCAACTCCAGTGGAGGTCATCATGTTTGGATGTTTCTCTCAATGCAGATATAACCTGCAAAAATAAATTGTAGACACCTGGTAAAACAGAGATTAGTCTAATTCATATGAACTGTAGCTTGCAAATTCCCACTAGATACCCATATTAAAATGCCCAAATTTACAGCAGAAATAAGCACTGTTTAAAATGGTTTTGGTCTCTGTGGCTAACTTAAACATTAATGAAAAGTGTATAGGATTTGTATTTTTCTATAACTCAACCATTTACATTTTATAAAAGCCCAAAGTCAGGCATATTTTAGGGCGGGGCCACTTGAATGACAGGCAGCAAGGCTAAACTGCCCAACCAAAATATCAAACCTAAGGCATGACGATGTCATGGTAGCTACATCCATTATTTATACAATTAATAGAAACAACAAATTGCCATTAACAAACATCCAAGTGTTCATGAATCCTAGACTTTTCCCACTTTCCCTGTGACTTTTATCATTGGGTGCTGCTAAAGCTGCCTGTTATGAGGAGTGCGTGAAGACAGTTCAAATTCTTGTTTTGTTTTTAAGGGATATCTCAACAAAAAGTGAAATATTACATCACTGCTTTAAATGGATAGTTCACTTTATGAAAACCAATGTATGGATGTATTATTACAGCAGTAAATGAATGTCTGACTCTCTCAGTGGTGTCTCTCTTGGCAGTGAGATGTCCAAGTGAGGAAAAGGGGACGGCATCGACCTTCAGTATCCAAGATTCTGTGAAGCCCTCGCAATTTGCAAAGGCGGTGTGGAAGGTAGGTCTTCATAAGGATTGCTCCCAGCCGGACATACACCTGAAGCTGGACATCACCCCCCCAGCTGATGCCCCTATAGGAAAGTACACCTTGACTGTGAGCCTCGGGAATGAGAAAATGTTACTGGCAAACCTGGTTATCCTCTTCAACCCCTGGTGTCCCGGTAGGTTAGTTATCTGTCTATCTGTGTATCACTAATCCTCCACTCCATCATTATATATTATTAAATTATTACTCATGCATTAGGGGTGATAAAGTGGTGTAGTGATTAGCACTGTCACCTCAAAGCAAGAAAGTCCCAGGAGTTTCCCCGTGTGAACGTGGGTTTTCTCCAGGTTCTTTTGCTTCCTCCCACAGTCAAAAACATGCAGGTCAATTTTGGGTGTGAATAAATGGCTGTCTAGTGTATGTTGCAGTGACAGTGACACTCCGATGACCTGTGTCACGGTTTGCCATGCCTTTAGCCCAGTGTTAGCTGTGTTATCCTTAACAGGATACATGGTTATGCATGCATATTGTTGGTCAGGATGGAGTACATTTTGAATTATTAAAAAATGTTTTATAAATTTTATAAATTAATCTGCTGATTATTCTCACCATTAACCTGTTTATTGTTTCGTTTTGTAAAAATCTACACAGTGCTTGTTTTTTTTGTTTGATCATTAATAGAATTGCAATCTTACATTTGTAAAGCTGGAACCATGATAATATTTAATTTTTTTGTTTTGCATAAAAAAATGACTTTAATTATCAAACTGGTTCTGAATTAATTCATTGCTGATCAAGTTGTCAATTAAACAACTTTTCTCATGTTTTCAGTCAGTAATGCACAATATTGGATTTAATATAACAACCGATTTGGCCAATAACTGATGCTGATATCAATATATACACATTTATCACCACTTAATCTCAGTGATCATCAAGTCTCCTCCGTAGTGGAATTAACATCATATTAAACATAGTCTTATCATGGGCCATCATGATAAGACTATCACCAGCAGATGGAGACATGAAATACAGTGCTTTTCAATGTAGGAAATATACATTCATTGTGAAATTCAACTTTCATTTAAACTCAATCAGAATTTGTAAAGTAACTAATGATTAAAGTTGTCAGATAAAGTGGTGGTGAAGTAAAATGTGCTATTGATATTTGCCTCTGAACTGTAGTGGAATAAGAGTTGAAAGTGGCATGAAAAGAAAACACTTACATCCAAGTATCTCAAATTAGTACTTGAGTACAGTACTTGAGTAAATGTGTAGTTACAGTCCACCACTGCTATATATATTATTTTTGAATGCAGGATGTAAACTTTTGCTCGAGTTAAGTATTTGAATACTTTTGAATACTAACTGAATCCAATCACCTGTCTTTGTCTGCATGAAATAACTCTCTATAGATGACTCAGTGTATCTGGAGAAGCCGGAAGAGAGAGACGAGTATGTGTTGAATGATACGGGAATCATTTACGCAGGCAGTAATGACAACATTTGCAAAAAATTCTGGGACTTTGGACAGGTACTGTCTCTCACATACAAGCTCACACACACAAACATATATATATATATATATATATATATATATATATATATATATATATATATATATATATTATATATATATATATATATATATATATATATATATATATATATATGTATATATATATATATATATATATATATATATATATATGTTTAAAATTTTAATGCAACATTTATAACTTTTTTAGATTAGACAGAAAATACCAAACACACACGACAGCAATATCACATAAAAATAATTAATTAAAAACAAAACCCACACAAATAAACAGACAAAAGAGAACAGCATGGTATACATACATTATTCAAAACTACAAAGGACCTACATGGACACATTTATCAGGGAATACTCAGCTAAGGCAAAGAGAGAAAAATCAAACAATACCCAAGAGAAAGGAGAAAGTATTAAGCATTCACAGAAGCACAGGAAGGACGCCATTCAATGTTGCAGTGCCCTCTACGCACAAAGTCAGTTTTGAGTTTTAAGTTTCAGTTAAATACCACCACATTGCCATAAAAACAAAAAAAATTGTCTCCCTCTGTCTAGTTTGAGGATGGCATGGTGCAAATTTGTTTGAAGATACTGGACTGCAGCCTGCAACACAGGAAGGATCCAAGTGAGGATGCTGGCTCTCGCTCAGACCCAGGCTACGTTGGCCGCGTAGTAAGCGCCATGGTAAGACATGTCTGTGTGTTTTTAAAAATAACTCCTTTAAACCTTTTATTACAGAAAAGCATTTATGGGCTGATATGTCTGATTGTTGTGTAGCAAAATCCAGCAATGATGTGATGTGGAGTAATAAAGTGTTGGGGCTGTTGAGACAGCGTGCAGCAAGTTAAAAATTTCATCCATGAAATAAAACAATAAAACAACAATAAACAGACAATAAAAGCAGGGTTTTCTTCTTGGGTGCTCAGTGTTAATTTGCAAGTGTTGGCATGCTGACACCATAAACTAAAATGTCAACAGTGATGGGAGAGGTAATTCGATAATTTACTAAAGTTTACGTAGCACAGTGCAAAAATACTCAGTGATAAATGAGAGTCCTGCATTCAGAACTTTACTTAAGTGAAAGTACAGAAGTACTTGCATTGCAATATGCTAAAAATGTTTAAAGTAAAATTAATCATTATACATACAAATATTATAAATGAATTATGTCCTGTTTAAAATAATAAACATTTTTTCAATTTGATTATAATTATTGATGCTTTAATGTTGAAGCATGCTGTTCCACATATTGATATTTGGCAATGATAATGTTTCTATAATCGTTAGCACTTTGATAATAAAGAGGTGAAGAGGAAGACAGCAGACAAAGATAAGGTAGTTTTCAAAATATAAATAAACAAAATTCTCTAATGTGACAGTTTTTGGGTCATTCTTGGGGGTCCAAATCTGATAGTATAACGTTATAATTTTGAGTTAAAGAAGTTGGATTGTTTGAATGAGAATTTCCTTGTTTTATTCCAGGTAAACAATAACGATGACAGTGGTGTCATTGTTGGAAATTGGAATGGAAATTATTGTGGTGGACGCAGCCCCACTTCCTGGGATGGCAGTTACCGCATCCTTAGACAGTGGTTTAACACTTACTGCACCCCGGTCAAGTATGGGCAATGCTGGGTGTATGCTGGTGTCATGTGCTCAGGTAACATCTGGTAACACTCTGCAGCTCCTTACATCTGGAACAACATCTGTAAAGATAAAACAAAACTTAATTGAAAAAAAATGCTAAGGAAAAGCAAATAAAACTGTATGCACATCAGATTTATAAAGCTGGGGGAACATGCAGTAGTATCAAAGGGACTATCATTATTCATTCACATTGGTGAAACTATATTTACAGTAAACTGTAACATGAAACAATTGCTAACAGGAAGATGAATGGAAATAAAAATAATGCTGAAATCTTTTACTCATAAACAATTTAAAATTGAATTTTAAATGTTCCTCTGATCAATGTATTCATAGAGTGCTGTGCAGCGACAATTAGTGAAATTGGCAAACAACCTAAAAACGATGTTACCCGTCTCTTAACTTATATTTAATCTCCTCCTTTTCATTTCACTTACAGGTGTCATATTTTTTATATGGTTTACATATAATTTAAAAAAGCAAATATTTATAGCTGCTGACTGTTTATGGCTGCTTACTGGATTTGTAAAATGATGGGAAACCAACACATTGATAGTACATTATTTGAATGACACAATTTTTTGTGTTTGGTTCCAGTGATGCGCCTGCTGGGTATCCCCACCCGCGTGGTCACCAATTTCCAGTCAGCCCACGATACTGACGGGAATTTGACAATAGACACATACCACTACAAAGGCAGGAGAATACCAACCAAAGACAGCATTTGGTAAGGCACAGAGGCTACACTATCTTACACACAGCGCTTCAGTGCAAGTCCATCAAAATGAAAATGCCTCGCACAACTCTTCTGCTGTGCATCATACTTTATTCATCATACTTTTTTATCTATCTTACCTTCATCTAGGGGGTGTCTGAGGTGCTTTCTGGTAACCTTATATACAATACATCGGTCTGTCGAGATATATCACCAGAGAGACCATATATACAGAACATTACAATTATCCTTAACTTCAGAAATAATGTTCACAAAATACCATTGCCTTAATTGATGCAAAAATTTCAAGAAATGTTTTGTTGACCATAAATACAAAGTATCTTCGCTACTAGGCTACTGTTCCTTGCTGAAATCAGATGCTTTTTATACCCACCTATAATCCCAGCATTCACACTTGATGGTTATATCACACTTGGCTACAAGGAAATCATGCTGTCACATTACAATGGACATTTTAAGCTGTTAGCTGGTTAGCAGCATGCATTGCTTTCTGCCACAGCCAAGGTTGGATATTTTTCAAAATGCTAAAGTGGCATTAAGGGATAAGTTTTGATATAATATTCAAATGTACTTGGAAAACAATGAAAAAATCAGAACCTATCTCTTTAATATTGTGACTTGTTAGTGTTTTGGGATTTTGGTGTGTAGTGGTTTTACACCAGGTGACCCAAGTTTACAGTTGCAGCTGGTAACACAGTAACATGAGCATTTTTTGAAGGCATGTGTCCACCTGATGAATGTAAGTCCAATATTCTCTCTACTTTTTGCCCTGGTATAGTCTCCACAAACTAATCTACAGCCCACATGCTTTTGGTGTCCATACTGACAGCGGTGTTGACGTGATGCTGCTGCAGAGCTGCAAGCTGCTACATTTGCATTATTTGCAAAGATAAACCTGATACTCCACTGAGCAAGCCAGTGCACTCTTAAAGACACAATAATGCAAATATTTCACAATATGGCATTACCTGTTTCCATAGTAATCATCTGTGATGACGGTAATGCCAACTCATTTCCAATGATAGTAGCAAGCAGTATCTCCAGAAGTCACTAAAAGTCAACAGGTGATGTCACACACTCATTTGCTTATTTGTGACATCATGCGTTCATTTGGGATTATGGATTCCTGTTACATCTTGGCTGATTTAGATTCACTACAAAAAATCCAATTATTTGTACTATAATTGTTTTTTTAAAAATTGTTTTTCCAGGCACAGTATTTTTATATGTCTGAACACATGTCTGGAAGGCATCTTTGAAGAATATTCTACAATTTTATCGTATTATCGAAGAGTAAGGATTTGCAGTCTCACACTTTGGCTCCAGATGAATTTTACAGTGGTACAGGCTGTTCTGGTCCTTCTCAAACAAGTTTCAGTCCTTCTGCACTGTTTCAGAATATGAATGTTGTTTTGTTTTTAGGAACTTCCATGTGTGGGTGGAGTCATTTATGAAGCGCCCAGACCTTGGCGAAGAAGGCAGATACGATGGCTGGCAAGCTCTGGATGCAACACCTCAGGAAAAGAGCAAGGGTACAGACTCTCTTAAACTTTAAATGAGATGCATTTTCATTCCTGCTCCGATGACCTTATTTCATGACCTTACTGTACATGTTGACCCATTTCTACTTTGAGATTTTATCGGCAGTGTCTCTCAATAATTGTACTTCCATACAAACAGAGATTTAGAAAAATAATTCAATGATAGCTATGAGGTGAAACATTTACTTTGATGCTGAGTTCTTAGTTTTGAATAAAAATTCAATTCATATCATGGCTGAGATGGTGATGATTTTGTATTCTTGGAGCCATAGCTTTAGTGATGCAGAAAAATCTATAAAATAATAGAAATATTCTGATTAATTTCATCCTGAGAGCAATAGACAATCAAGGTAAGGTCAGGATGTAAAAACATTGTAAAGAGTTTATCCCTTTAAAAACATATCTATACTCAGTTGATGTCTTGTGTGAAAAGTTGAACACTTGGTCCTGATTGTGGCACGAGATATTCTTAGTATTTTGCTAACGTCATCATTAGCAAACACAGTGACTAAAAAAACAGTAAAGTTGCTGAAAATTGAAGGCATCTAGGAGGACATTTACACATTTTGTCCTTGTTTTCAATAGCTATTGTCACTGTGAGAGCCCACAAAGCTTTTGGCTGAATCACCAGATAACATGGTCTCTCATTAAACCAAAACATCCGCCAACAATTGTGCATATTTTTAATGGCACTGCCTACTAAAGGCTGTCTAACATGTCAAAAAATGAATTAAGTTAAGTAAGTGAAGTTTAATAACATACTGTATATAATAAAGAAAAGCAATACATCTTTACATTTAAGAATCTGGAACCAACAGATATTTAGCATTAGAGCAAAATGATTATGATCATGATTATTGGAAATGATTATTGCAATTATCAAAATAACAAAATAGTTGACTAATTGTCTCAACTGTACATCTGCACTGATATAGTAGTGGTTTTAAGTTACATTACAAAAACCTTTTCTGTAGTAAAAAAAAAAAGAAGAAAAACCCTCTACTTTCAGTTGAAAATGTTACTTCATTTCATGATTCTAACTGTCTCTTCTTCTGTAGGTGTTTTCTGCTGCGGTCCAGCCTCGGTCAAAGCCATCCAGGCTAAAAGGACAGACCTCAAATATGACATGCCTTTTGTCTACGCTGAGGTCAATGCCGATGTTGTTGACTGGCTGGTCAGTGAGCAGAGCTTGAGCTTAACCTCATCAACATATAATATACAATTTAGGGATTCAGCAAATCAGAGTTTAGAGAAGCTAATTTGAGTGTGATGAGCTGTGCCTTTCTGTTTTTTTTTTCTATTTTCTGTCTGTCCTGTCAGATCATAGGAGACAAAAAGGTGAGGATGCACACTGACAAAGAGAAAGTCGGAAAGAAGATCTCCACCAAAGCTGTTGGCTCCCGTGAGCGGTTGGACATCACACACAACTACAAACCAGCAAGTGGGTTAAACTGACATACGGCTCACACAGAAACAGCTGTACACACTGCAATAGTATCTCTTGAAATTGACTCAATTACTGCAGTTACAGGAGCAGTCGCTACCAGCGCCACACTTAGAAGTCGCTCCGGAGATGCTATAAATGTTCGCACAGGGTCGAGCAACGTTATGATGATAACTGAGTCAGCAGAGATGATGAAGGATATCAAAATTGAGAAGGCAGAGGAGGCAGGCAAGGATGAGAAGACAGAGGAGAACGTTGTCGCTGGAAAGATGGACGGCAGCAGGACGGTGGAGCTACCACCAGTGTCCATGCAGTTTTCTATGGTGCGTCACAGAAACTACAGTCCCTGAAGTTTGCTTTTTATTGTCAATTTTTGATTCTTTGTGTGGGTTTTTTTGGCAAGTATAAATTAGCCTGACTTTTCTAGAACACATAATAAATGCCAGTTAGTCTGAAACCCGTCAGTTCCTATTGTAATTTTTAAGGGGCATTATCAATGACCAAACATTGAAATGACCCTAGACACAATCTGATTGACCTACAATCAGTGAGAGCACTGCATGTAATGTCATGCTGAGAGATGGAGAAATGTAAACATATTACAGTGTGCAAAGATAAGCTGTGATGGTTTAGCAACAAAATGTCGGTAAAAGTGTTTCCGTTTTTAAAATCAGAATTTGAAAATAATGCTTCAAAACAGAGTTCCACATCAGCTGCAGCTATATAAGTTGTTTTCAAAAATGCCTCAGCAGTGCTCCTCTTTACTAAGCTAGGTTTGTGTCTGCCATAGTTCTCTTAGCATGAGGGTGTGTGAGCCAAAAATTATGTCATCACATATTTTTTGTAAAGCATGGAGGCCAAAGAAGTACAGTACAATCACACAAAATACTATATAAGTGCCTTCACCGTCTAATCCTGTTAATCAAACCATAACAACTTGTCTTTAGTTAGTGAATGCACAAAACACAGAAGCTGTGTTTTGAATGGCCAAATTTGAAAAAAAATATTTCGTATCACTTTTTCATTTAAAATCAGCATCAGTAATGAAGAGGTTAGGTTTAAACACATGCTCTTTACTAAGCCAGGTTAATGCCCCTTGTAATATCCTGAGTGTAACGGTGCGTGAGCCAAAAATGGCCTCATCCCATATTATCGTTAAGCACCTAGTTGTATGATAAATGAAATGTATGAGTGCATTTAAAATTCACATCTTTGATTTTGGTACTCCTGATGAAAAATGTATCCTGTTGCATAAATATGACCATGTCTTCATTTAAGGCCATGCCAAAGACAATTTCCCTTTTCTTTAATTAGTTAATGTACAAAAAACAGCCTGTGTTTTAACTGGCCAAATTTTATACAAGTTAATGATACTATTTAATTAGAAATCACTATCACAGGGTGCCTGGTGGCTCAGTGGATAGAGCGGGCACCCCACATATAGAGGCTGTGTCCTTGCCGCAGCAGCCGCAGGTTAGATCCAGGCCTTGGCCCTTTGCTGCATTGTCACCCCCTCTCTCTCCCTCCCTTTCACACTTGTGCTGTCCTATCAATTAAAGCCCCCGACAAAAAGATGGATTTGTTTCAGTAAGTGTAATTTGGCCCCTTATTAATGTCCCAGTCCTCTCATTGTGTGGTAATGCAGGTGAAAGAACCAATAAATGGTGAAGACGTGACCTTGAACCTGGTGCTGCAATGCAGTGTTGTCAGACAGGTGACCATCGACATCAGCGTCTACGCCCGGAGGTACAATGGCTCAGCATCTCTGGACATCCAGGGAGAGGAGACGGAGACGACACTTAACCCTGGGAAAGGTGAATCTTCTTCTGTGGGTTTTCCGGACAGAAATGTTGCTGTTGAATTTTGGAGGCAGATAATTCAAGGAGTGATATCTCAAAGGGTAGTTAAATAAAACCAAAAATGTCTGCATATCTAAATACAATTAAGGTTAGGTGAGATTTTTTTTTGTAGGATTTGTTGTAAACTGACTTTAAATCTCCCCTCTCCTTCTGTCTCTTGAAGCTCTGTCCATCCCTATTGTGATCCCGTTCTCGGCCTACTGTAAGCACATGTTGCAGCATGATAGCATGAGCATTGAAGCCATAGTTGAGGACAAAGAGAATCCAGATGATGTGTACCTGGCTGAATATAGCATTGTGCTGCTTGAGCCTACCATCACCATCACGGTGAGTATATTTTTGGGTTGTCTATCCATATGTTCGTCCGTCTGACTCATTCTTGTGAAATCCACAAACACAGGTCATAGGTCAAGGTCACTGTGACCTTGTCTGTCTCATTCTAATGAAAGCAATATCTTAAGAACACCTTGAGGAAATTTATTTTAAATTTGGCACAACCATTCACTTGGACTCAGGGATGAACTGATTATATTTTGGTCGTCATGGTCACGGTAACCTTGCATCCGTCTCATTTTCGTGAACATAGAGAGTGCACAGTATTAAATTTTCATATCACGATTATTGTGACCAAACTTATCACGATAATCGATATTGCGAAATTGTTAAAATGTGCTGAAAAAATGTTCCCAAAGTACTGAGATTTACTCTTATTTAGAATCTGGTGGTCGGATGCTTTTTTAAATTGTCACCTAATTAAAACCATTATGCACAGAAACCTTGCATACTCAGTCTGATGTGTGTCATTGTTCTATTTGTTGCAAAAATTCACAATATTAGGCAAGACGAAAGGGCTTGCTTCTCTCTGGTGGAGTTACCTCTTGATTGTCACCACTTTCTGCCCTAGTCTTGAATTTGGCATTTTGGCTACCTGAGTTGTGATACTACACAGTGCAGCTAATGAACTGCACTCTGCTGTAAGCATTATCATTGCTGCTGTCACTTTTATTTTTGAATGTGCAATAATTTTGGATGCAAAATAAGGACTTGCGAAGGCCAAAGCCTATAGCCACGCTATCAGCAGGGTTCTTACAGTCATGAAATTCCTTTAAATATTTTGAAATCAGAATTATTTTCAGGCCTGGAAATGGTTTGTGATTAACAGAAAGTTTTGGAAAAGTTTTGAATATACAGTATTTTGGCTAATGTTTAAAATATGTTCATATAAGTTACAAAATATGTCTGACATTATGCAAAATATGTTCCTTGTAGAGCCTGACCGATTTATCACTTCACTGAAAATGTTGGCTGATATGAGCCTTTCACAGACGTATCAGAGCATCGGCATCGGCGTGTATTTTTTTCCGATATGGGCCAATGAGAAAACTTTTTTTTTTACAGACTGCTGAGTTTGATGGAAATGTCATTTGTTTCACAGATATTTGGCCATAAAATGAAGCATCAAACAAATTGAATTTGTGCACCAGATTTAATGGAAATTTATTGAAATGTTGTTACGATATTTCACCCAAAATCACTTATGTCAGAGTAAGGAAATTATCAGAATTATTAGCCTTACCACAACCTTCAACATCTACAACAAAAAAATGCATCATACACATGAATGCAGTGNATATTTGGCCATAAAATGAAGCATCAAACAAATTGAATTTGTGCACCAGATTTAATGGAAATTTATTGAAATGTTGTTACGATATTTCACCCAAAATCACTTATGTCAGAGTAAGGAAATTATCAGAATTATTAGCCTTACCACAACCTTCAACATCTACAACAAAAAAATGCATCATACACATGAATGCAGT